>NC_056733.1:1851839318-1852139318 GCF_019279795.1 Protopterus annectens
AGGATGTCCACTTTCTCCACTATTATTCACTTTAGTAATGGAGCCTTGGGCTAATTTGATCAGAAACAGTACTGACATAGAGGGTTTTGAAATAGATGAAAATACAACATCCAAAATTCAACTTTTTGCAGATGATGTTCTAATTACATCAGCAGGATCTAATTCTTCTTACAGTCTCTGTTTGATAACATGATGAATTTTAAAAGTATTTCTGGTTTAATATTCAATGAAGAAAAAACTAAAATACTACCTATATATATATATATATATACACGAAAAAATATTCTCATTAGTGATTTTACTAAATATATATCCAATTCAGGTCAGATAACTTATTTAGGTATAATACTATCTAAAGATATTAAATCTATTATATATAATAATTATAATACCTGTTTTCTTAATATACAAAATCTTTTTAATACCTGGAATAATATGTTTTTTACTATAGAGGAGAGACTTACAATTATTAAAATGATAATATTCCCCAAGATTTTATACTTAATACAATCAATAATACTTCCACCTACAAAAATATTTATCAAGAAACTGAGCACACTAATGTTAAATTTCTTATGGGCACCTAATAGACCTAGGATTGCATTAAAGAAACATACTAATAACTGGTCTCAAGGGGGTATTTCTTTTCCAGACTTTAATTTATATACTATCTCTTCTATTGTAAAAGTTATTACTTTATTAATAGATCAGTCATATGTCACAAAATGGAAAGATTATTGGGAGCTAATTAGTATACACTCCATGAAAATCTCCTTAACACATAAAAATATGATTGTAAATAACTCCATGTTATGGTTACTAAAGGAATTTTTTACTTCACCTATTACACCTAAACATATGGTTTGTTACCCATTAAATATTATTATTAGTTATCGTAACTTTATATTCATGCACCCTAAGTATAGGGAATGGAATTTTATTGTATTTCCTATAATGTATACTCAGGGTATGCTTTTGTCATCTACTTCTGAAGGAACTCATTTAGCTATAGATAATGATCTAAAGTACTGGTATCAGTTGATATCTGATAATAAAGTTAAAAATCTAGATTTCTTAAAACAAGAATTTGATCTAAGAGAAACTTGCTGGTTAGAGGTTCAGACCTTTAGACAACATCTCATTAATAAAATAGATTTAATGTCTATAACTGTTAAAGAATCTATTCCAACACTGATTGATTACTTGATATTAAATTTACAACATAAAGTTTCTGATAAAGGTAAACTTTCATACATACATAAAGTTATCAGACAAGAAACTTTTACAGTGTAGATTCATACTGGAATTATTTCACTTCTATTAATGGGGACCCACCAAATCAACAAGATAAACAATATATATTGGAATCTGCTTATAGAACTACGTCTTCCATTGTCTGGAGACTTTATACATGGAAATTTTACATAGATCTTTTTATACACCTTTGATGATGAATAAAATAAATAATAAAGATAATCTATGTAAGAGATGTAATGTAGAAATTAATGCTGACTGGGCTCATATGTTTTATGACTGTATAAAATTGAAAGAATACTGGAAGTCAATTAATGAATTTTTGCAGGCTCTTTTTACAGATAATTTCATTATTTCTAAATCTCTTATATTATTCAACACACCTGTACCACAAAGTGTTAAAAAGGTTAAGCTTCCCTTGTTATGGTCTATTCTAGCAGTGGCTAGGAAAATAATAACTAGAAATTGGATTTCAGATACACCTCCTTCGTTCAATGAATTTAAAAATGTTATGAATATAGTGTGCCATATGGAAATAAACACAATTAGGACTAGAACAAGTAGAAAAACATCTTATTTTATTGTATGGGATAATTTACAAAATTTGTTAAAAAAATTTTAATTTCAATAGCATGGTATTTTAGTTTAATTAATTGATCTGATTGTAGTGGATGTCTTTGTAAATACTTTAGTTGTTCTGTTGAATATTATAATAATACCTATTTTTAATTACTTGTATAAAATTGTTATGATATTTCTCTTATATGTTAAAACAATAAACCTGTTTTGAAAAACGAACTGTTTGAAAAATATTTACTGTCAGACACCAGGAACTGTTTGAGAAATATTTACTTTACCATTTCTAACACAGCTAAGATTGTGGATAAATGAGGCTTGGCACAAGCCAAGTTGTCCTGGGACATTTTCAAGGGGGGTGTTAGGTTGATATTAATGGAAGTTCAATGGGTTGGGGAGGTGAAACGTTAAACGGTGGGAGGGTTGATTGGAAGGAAATGAGATAGGGGGGAGGTGCTTAAGGGATTTAGATGAGTGTAGCTGGGTAAGTAATCACATTTTGGCATGAACTTGCTACCCTCCCACCCTCCCTTTTTTGTTGGTGGATTAGTGGGATTGTGGTTATTTTATTCTGGTAGGCGGAGAAGAGGGACAGGCTTGCCCTCTTCTGTTCCCCCTCTGGTGTCTGGTGGTGATTTCAAGGAGTTTTTGTTGAATAGATAAGCAAGCGAAGGTAAGGATGCTGCTCATTTGGTTTGAAGGTAATTCAGTGGATGGTTTAGTAAGTTAGCAAAGGTATGGATGCTGCTTACTGGGTCGGATGAGCAGGTACGCTCTCCTGATTAATATTTGGTATGGGCGCTGCTTACTGGACAGGATGAGCAGGAATGCTGTCCTGGTTAACATTATAAGGATGTTTATAAGTAAAGTAAGTGAGCAAAGGTATGGGTGCTGCTTACTGGGGCAGGATGAGCAGATACGCTGTCCAGATTAACATTGCAAAGATGTTCACGCTGTGTTTAGAATCGACTACACTATGTACAGTTGTTTTTAACAAATTTCGGTAATCAAAGTTATGTTATGGAAGTTTTAATAAAGGTTGTCAAATGTCATTTGGTGTGTTGTGTTTATTGAAGGGGACCGGGACAACAGAATTTGTTTGCAGCAGCATTAATAAGCAGCTTCTGATTTTAAACAAGCTTATAAGTCTAATATCTGCCAATATCGGCCCTTTGGCTAAAGCTGTGCACTGCAAGAAGATGTAAAACAAAGTTCTTTGTGCTCTTTCTCAAAACATTTAGAAGGGATGGACTGTACTGAAATTGCCAGCTACTGAATACTGATCATCGCATCACATCATTTACACAAAAGCAGGACTATTTTTAATTTAAGAATAAAATTGTGCAGGCTGCCTGCCCTGCAGCTGATTGCAGAGCTGTTTTCAATTGCTTTGCTGCAGGTTCTATTAGGCATACATAACATATGCAATTTTTATTTTTTTTTACTTACCTGGAGGTTGAGCCACTGAAGAAAGTAAATTTTCTCATCCTGTGGAGTGCGGACACAGGTGTGGGTAGCGGACTGCTGGAGTTGGACTCTGCAGATGTTAATTTTAAATTGTAAATAATGTTTTTTGATGTGATGATTGTGCATGTGCACAGCTCTGTTCGCTGCTCCTGCCTGCTATTCCAATTAACTTAACAGCAGTCCGCTGCCTCACAAAGCTGATGTCAGCATGCACACCACTGCATTTTGATGACATTGTGTGATATGCTACCGATGTGTGTTGATGTCAACCAAAACTTTAAGCTTGTAAATAAAAAAAAAAAAAAAAAAAAAAATGGGAATTGAAGGGGCCACTCGGGAACTCATGGTAACCCATTATTTTGCCCTCAAAATCAGTTAATACCAAGAAATTTGGTACTGTTGAGAGGTATGCTGAGTTGCTGTATGGGCTTTATCCCTTTGGACCAGGGGATGGTGGATGTGATGCAGTTTTTTATGATGAATTAGTTACAATTGAGAGAGTTAGGGGAGGCATGTACATATACATCTGTGTAAGTTTGGGGGGGCTGTCTACGAAGGCAGAAGTTTAAATGGATAAAAATTTTAAAACTGAAACCAAAATCTTGAACTCTTTGAAAGACTGGAACTCAGACTCATAAGTCTGAATTAATACTTAATGTCTACATGAAAGCAAATGAAAAACATAAACTTGACACACAAAATGAAAACTAAGCAATGCCTTTTTTTTTTTTTTGCAGAGGGGGAGCTATGGTATTTACACCCCCAAAATGTATATTCTAAATCAATGCTTTCTCAACCTTGGCAAAAAAAGGAGTCCACTTGTGCACTTATGTTTATATCTTTGTGTATGAAGACAATATTGTGCAACCTAAACTATGTTTATATTTAGGGAAGCATGGGTGAGCACTGCCTCAGATGGGATATAGGGAGCCTGCCCCCTCTAAAATCATTTTTATTTATTTGTATGTGGTGTATTAAGTTCATGGTTTGCATTTGCTTGAATGTATACATATACTGTTATTTCAGGGTTTTGAATCACTTGAGATTCATTCTTTTCCAGTTTCCACGGTTACATTTTCAGTTTTAAGGTCTTCAGCCATTTAACTTTAGTCTTAGCTTCCCCATTTAATCTTATTAATGTGCGCTAACACTTACCCTAACCCTATACTTACCCTAATGTCAGCCATATGCATTAGGTTAGTAAAACACTTTTTTTTAACAGCACTGCTACAGAAAACAAAAGAACCCAGAAAACACATGCCACCCTATAGGCACAACACTAAATCTACACCCCTGACCTTATTTTAACACTAACTAATGAATACTTGCACACTCATATTAACCCTTATATTGAAATCTTACACATTTTCAGTTAATTATTAATTTTTCTGCATACTCTAATATACTAATATATAATAATATAATATAATAATACATATATCTCATTTACCTACACTATATAAAACATGAATTCAGCCAAATGTTATTAGCATAAATGAGCATTCTCTTATTTGTGTAGTTGTTCTTTATCAACAGCTACACAAACTCATTAACCAAATGAGTTGTCATCCATTTCCGGGAGAACTATATGTATATATGTATGTGTGTGTGTCTGTGTATGTTTATATATAGATATAGATACAGATATGTTTATATAGCTAGAGATAGAGATCTAATGAATCCCAGTTAAGAGTGAATGAGCTCATCTATTTCATATCTTTTATTCTTAAAGAAGTCTCAATTTTTGAGCAACTTATACGATTGACAATTCAAAGTCTCAGTTAGTTTAAAAAAGTTTGTTGTTCTTTTTTTCCTTATTAGGAGTCTCAGTCAGCAAATTCATTGCTGATAAAGTACTAGTCTTCCCTGTGTATGCATATAGTATAGATGTCTTAAACACAAGATTATTCAGTAATCCACAAATTAAAACATTAACCTACTTAGCTTTTCAGTTTTGTGATAAGAATGTAATATGTTCTTGACAGTATGTAATCTGCACTGCTGTTCCAGTATATGGTCAGCTGTGTTTTAACCAAAGAGAAGTTTAAGGCTTCTGGCTACTCCTAATCCCAATTTATGGGTTTAAAAAACAAGTAGTCCCACAAGATAAATTCCACAGGCTATACTCCACTGGTTAGTCCTGACTAGGCCGTCTCTCATTACCTACTTCCATGTCTTCTTTGCAGATGAACTTCTATTTATTGATTTAAATTTGACATTTAACTCTCCATGCTATTCTCTTGCATGCCATAGAAGTTAGCAGTTAAGACCTTGAGATATGGGTAAATTATGTGGGAACATTCCAATGCTTTAAAATGCAGTATACATTCTAAAATTACTACTCTTCATGAGGGGGGAACCGATGCACTCCTCTGCATACTATAATTTACTTCTAGATTACATAAGTTTGATAGAGAATGTACAATTTTAAAGACATTAGAACTCACCAAAGTCTCTTTGAGCCATCTGGGTACCTATATAGATGTATGCAGAGACACTCTTGTTTTATCCTCAGTAGTGTTGTTACTGAATTTTGACAGTGGATTATAATGTTCATTTATTGATATTCTCTGTATGAGTTAGAGCAAAGCATTTAAACTCAAGGCAGAAACAACCTTATTCATCTTTCTTATTTCCTTAATGTTTTGAGTTTTCACATTTTTAAGAGGAATTTAATGCAATAAAAATATGTTAAGTTGTCAAAATTTATGTAAGGAAGTAAATACACAGAATTGATTTAATTTAATAATGAGCCATTCGCAGTTTCACTGTAGCGTCCATGTGCACTGAGACTTGCATGGCTTAATCTTTGAGACAAGCATATGCTACTGGCAGGATCGACCAGATAGCAGCACCTCGGCGGGTGGGCGGAGGGATGGGGGGCCGGAGCCCGCTGCCTCCGCCCACGGGAGGGGTCCCTCTCCTCACGGAGGGGGCACCCCGGGTGCTGGTTGTGGACTGGCGGCCACGACCCCAGAGGGCCGCAGGTCGGCGTGGAGCACTGCCGAGCTAGAGCCAGAGAGGGAGGGAGGGAGAGCTCCCCGAGCTGCCGCGCTCAGGGGGCACCCACTGGAGCGGGGAGTGGCTCAGCGCGTCGCAGGACCCCTGTGCCTCGGCCCGGGCTCGTCGGTCTCGCCTAGACTATGCCGCCGGGGGGCGTGGAATCCTCTGCGGCCCCCACCCGCACCTCGCTCCCGGGGAGGAGAGGCTCAACCCACTGGCCGTGACTCGCAGGGCCATGCCGCGGGGGCCCTCCGCCAGTGGGAGTCGGTCGGCCCGATTGATTGGTGTGATTATACCCTTGTCCTGTGTTCTTCTTGAAAAACTGGAAGCATAAAAAATACCGCAGTACTTTTTCAGGTTATAAAATAATGGGTTAGCTGTTTCAAACCCTATCATACTCTTTTTTACAACTGAAGTACTCATTAACTTATGTTTAATGTGTGTGTGTGTGTGTGTGTGTGTGAACACAGCAGAAAGAATACTTGGAAAATATTAACCAGTAACTGGCCCCCTTGGTGTAGAGGAATAATGCCTTTATTATGTCCCAGATGACACATGTTCAATTAGTGGCATGGATGTTGGTCAGGCTACTGCGGAAGGGGTGAGTAAACCTAGGCGGGTTGCAGTAAGCAGCATATAAGTCAGGTAGGCTCTGTGCAGCATAAACTGTGGACCGCTTAGTGGGGAGTTACTCATGTATCACAGCATGTCTGCACCTCTCACAGGCAGTGATCATAGAGATTGCAAGGCCGCCAACAGAAGAGTAAGAGGGAACAGAGACTCCCAGCTGGCTGTATTATGCTGCACTAGTATTATCCATGTCATCATCAGTCCTGAACATAGGTCAGTCTGAGCATGTGGGAGGCTAAGGTGCATCCAGTGCACCTGTTGAATGAAGAGAGACACTGGTGACAACTGGCGGCCAGCCACAGGGAGATCAGAGGGCCCAGGTAAAAAGGGAAGCTTGAGTAAGAGGGCACATAGGCGAATTCCAGACATTTCCATTATGGAACAGGCAGTATTGTGAGGTTCCTTCAGTAGCAGAGATTTTGTTTTCACTATCCTAGTTAATACCTGTACTACAAACACTTGCAGTTAAGGATCATAGTGAAAGATACATTCTGTTTTAAAAAGCAGGTGTTTATTTCAATATTCTTGTCATTATTTTTATTGTCATATCTGGTAGACAGATGTGAGAGTGCAGATTAAACTTTCTTCATAGTTAGGGTGTGATCTATTTAACACCAGTCTAGCAGTTAACATATGTTGTGTAATATACAAAACAAAGCTAAGCAGCTTGATGTAACCTTAACTGTGCTTGTCCAAGGGTAGTGGTCCAGAAAAGAAACTAAGAAATATGTGGGGGAACAAAGGCTGCTTCTTAAATAGGTCAAGTGCCCAAGATTTGAAAAGATCCTGCGGTGCAGGGACTTTTAGGGAGGAGGGATATAAGACCTGCTAGATGATTGTTACACTGTAGGAGGAACTGACTGACATGAGCAAGACTATCAGGGAAGTTCAAGTAGTTACTAGCGGATTGCAAGCTGGACACAAGGAATAACAGAAAACTAGGTAAAATCGGTCTGTGATGATGGTAGAAAAACAGAACAATTGAGCTAGAAGAGACAATGATTTTTTTATCTAACATTTGTTTACCCAGAAAGTCCAACTTGGAATGAAGTCAATTTTCAGCAGAGGCCTGGGGAGAAATTTTTCAGATGCAAGTCTCTGTAATGTGGGAAGAAACCGAAGCACCCAGAGGAAACCCACACAGATACAGGGAGGCCATGCAGATTATGCACAGAAGGCACCCCAGCCAAGAATCAAAATGGAAAACCTGTTGCTGTGAGGTGACAGTGTTAACTGCTGCACCACTGAGCTATCCAGTGATCAAAGAAATGTGCAGGTGAATCAGCTTAAGAAGACACTGCACTCAAGGAGAGTATAGTTATGCTGGAATATGAAGATAGTTAGCAAACAGGAAGTATGACATGTGACAAGGAGGAAGAAGAAGCCTGAAAGATCAGGAACTGCGTGGAGGTGGAAGGGATTATCATCTGATAGGGGCAAGGCATAGCTTTGGCAGATTAGAGGAGAAGCACCTGGTGAATAGACACCAAGACTAATAGAAACAGATGCCTAAACTAACCAAGATGTCAGAAGATATTTTGAAGGGGATCAGCAGTGATATCAGATGTATACATATTGTGCTACTTGTAATCAGCCATGAATTCTTAGGTGACTCACAAGCAGTAGTGGGAAATGTCAGAACAGAGGACTAAAGATGGCTTTCATGAAAGTGCTGCCAATGCAGCAGCAAATACACCAAGAAAGCAGAAGGTTAAACAATGCCACACGTGTCTAAAACCATTCATAAGGTGAAAGGTTGTGATGATCTGCAATAGTCTTGTGTTTTTCATTAAAGGCAGAATACACCCCAGCTCCTATTCAATGGTATCTCTAGAGTAGACAGATTAGAAATGTAAATATCTAAGACTGGGAATTAAAATATGACGAAGGGATGAAAAGAGTCATGATGGAATACAAAACTGGCTTTAAAAATGGCATTTAATGAGAAAAGCAGTGAAAAATCAAAGGAAATAAGAGATGGACAAGGATATGCAGTAGAAGGATCTAAGGAAATAAGGGAGTTCCAAGCAGTGATGCAAATTGGTAATGGGGATATTGTTGGCATAAAGGAGACATAGGCCAGTGAATAGAGGGGATGAGTTATCTAAGGGCCAGGCTATACATTACAGAGAAAATCGAAATAGAAGAGAGATAGCGGTGTCAATCTGCATAACAAAAGAAATAAAATGTGAAGCAAGTGAGGAAGAAGAAAGCTTCCAGGAAAAGAAAGATAATGGCAATTGTTAAAATCAAAAATAAGCACCTGATACTTAAAGTGGGGAAAGAGGATGGGGAGCCCTTGTCAACAGATACAGCATATCAAACTCGTAGCATATCCGTTGTTTAGAATTAGTAACTGCAGTCAAAAACAGAAGAATGGAGTAAGAAGAGGCAGCTGTGAGATCCTAACTTAGAGGGCTGGCAGAAAGAGTAAGGAATGCAAGAAGGATTGTATCAAGGGGTAGGTGAATATATGAAAAAGACCTAAATCCTAAATGGAATGTTAACTAAGACATAAGGGGTAAGGGATGTCAAGGTAAAGATACTCATATCCAGCATTGAGCATACATGTAGTTTTGTGATGGAAGGAGGGTAGTAGTGACCATACATGTAGTTTTGTGATGGAAGGAGGGTAGTAGTAACCATACATGTAGTTTTGTGATGGAAGGAGGGTAGTAGTGACCATACATGTAGTTTTGTGATGGAAGGAGGGTAGTAGTAACCATACATGTAGTTTTGTGATGGAAGGAGGGTAGTAGTGACCATACATGTAGTTTTGTGATGGAAGGAGGGTAGTAGTGACCATACATGTAGTTTTGTGATGGAAGGAGGGTAGTAGTGACCATACATGTAGTTTTGTGATGGAAGGAGGGTATTAGTGACCATACATGTAGTTTTGTGATGGAAGGAGGGTAGTAGTGACCATACATGTAGTTTTGTGATGGAAGGGAGGGTAGTAGTGACCATACATGTAGTTTTGTGATGGAAGGAGGGTAGTAGTGACCATACATGTAGTTTTGTGATGGAAGGAGGGTAGTAGTGACCATACATGTAGTTTTGTGATGGAAGGAGGGCAGTAGTGACCATACATGTAGTTTTGTGATGGAAGGAGGGTAGTAGTGACCATACATGTAGTTTTGTGATGGAAGGAGGGTAGTAGTGACCATACATGTAGTTTTGTGATGGAAGGAGGGTAGTAGTGACCATACATGTAGTTTTGTGATGGAAGGAGGGTAGTAGGGACCATACATGTAGTTTTGTGATGGAAGGAGGGTAGTAGTGACCATACATGTAGTTTTGTGATGGAAGGAGGGTAGTAGTGACCATACATGTAGTTTTGTGATGGAAGGAGGGTAGTAGTGACCATACATGTAGTTTTGTGATGGAAGAAGGGTAGTAGTGAGGAGGACCAATGCAGAGGTATGGGACCACAAGAGACATTTTTGTGGAGTTAGGAAAAATGTTGAAAACAAGACGTTAGGGACCAGTAGGTAAACTGAATGGACAGAGAAGCTGTGGAAGTCTGTTGGAGATAGATTACACATGACTGTGGAACCAGGGCTCAGGATAAGACAAAATGCCAAAAGAACAGAGGTCAGTGTTACTATGTAGGGAATCAAAAATTAGCATGTGTGAACTTGAAAAGTGGAAAGAGTTAGTGGGTCCACCAACAATGAACCAGGCAAAGGAGAGAGGAAGCAACTAAAATCAACAAAGGCACAGGTAGGAAAGGGTCATGAGGGAAATAAAGGCTTCTTTTGATATATCTCAGAGAAAAGGAGGTTATACATATCCTGTCCAATTGGCCCATTCATTCATCATCAGCAGACAGCATCAATTGGGAGAAGCCACCATTAACGCAGCCATAAGAAGAGGTTATTTATTTATTTAGTGATTTCATTTGTTTATCAGGAAGGTCCACTAGGCCAAAGAGTGCCCATTTTCAGTGTAGGCCTGGGGAGAAAAGCATCACAGTGACATCTACAATACATACAAGTAGTCTGAAGCTCAAATAAACAATACAATACATACAATTTGATAAAAACTCCGATAGCTCAAATAAACAATTCCATGCATACTATTTGATAATAATAGCAAATATAACAGATTAATCCGTGTAGGAAATGTTGACAAAGGAAAAAGAAATATAGCAGTTCTCAGTACATTTGCGTAAGGGTGCAGAAGAGGTTTATCTGTCAGGAGTGATGGTAAGGAAGGAAAGATGGGAGTAGAAGAAGGGAGGAGACAGAGTCAGGTTATGGGTTGTGAGGAGTTAGCACATGGGTACTGCCAGTGGGAGGAAAGGTGATGTTTCAATGATTTGTAAAGATGGATGTATTGCTAGTGAACCTAAGTCAGGGTGGAAGGGAGTTCCATAGTTTAGGAGTGGAAAAGGAGTGGAGCCATTGTCCAGCGTAGAAGTTTTTTTTCTATCTGTAGGAGCATTTGATTTTCAGAGTGGAGGAGTCTGTTTGTGTGGTATGGAGTAAATAGTTTGGAAAGGGTGGGGTAGCTGGATGGGATATGTATTAGTTTATGAGCAGTAGTTAGTTGAATGTATGAAAGGTGATGAGGTAGTTCTAGCCAGTTTAGTGATCGCAGCAAGCTGCAGAGGTGGGTTAAGTGGTGTCTATTGATTATAAACTTTGCAATTTTCTTATAACATGAGTGTAGTTTGGAGTTTACACTGACCTGTATATTGGTGACTAGAGGAGCACCATAAAGTAGACAGGGGAGTAGGAAGCAGGATGCAAGAACTAGTTTGGAGGAGTGATTGAGAAACGTTTTTGTGTCGATAAAGCATGCTTAATTTCTGGTGAGATTTTTTTATATTGTAGTGAATATGCATGTCGAAAGTTAGCTGTTCATCTATGGTATCACCTAGAGGTTTAGTATGAGTAACAACCTCGATAGGAGGGTTGTTGTGAGAGTCGATAGAGATAGTGTCTTTGGCTATGGTACTGGACTTCTTGGGGGGAATAACACTAGTTTTTTTTTTTTTTTAGGATTTAATGGTAGATGGTTCTTAGCCATCCAAATTTCAGTGAAGCCGAGGGCTGCTTGAGTAAGTTTCTGAAGTTTGTGTGGGGAGTCGGCAGTACAGATCATAGTCAAGTCATCCCTGTATTGGATGACTGCTCCTTGAGTGAGACTGCAGTGGAAGTCATTGATGAAAATGTTTGAAAATAGTGGACCTAAGATAGACCCTTGAGAAACACCTGTAGTGATGTTAAGGAAAGGAGTGGAGGAGTTTTGCCACTTTCTGACTTGTTGCCTGTCTGAGAGGTAGTTGGAAAACTAGTGTAGGGTAGAGGGAGAGATGTCTATGTTGGATAGTTTTCTAAGAAGAAGAGGGTGGGAGATAGTATAAAAGGCTTTGGACAGATCAAGAAATAGGGATGAGGTAAGTTATTTAGTATCTTTTGTTTACTGGGTACGTCCAACTGAGCATAAGTCCCATTATCATTGGATACCTGGGGAGAAAAGCTCCACATGTAGTTATTTACAATGAACTACAACAAAAATAAAACTTATTTTCAGCATTCCTTTGCAGGTAGTATTGAGACAAATGGTAAACACATTTATCATATAGATGAAACCAAAAGGAGCAACTAGGCTGATGCAGAGTCACAAGTATAAATGAAAGGCAAAATCCTCAGGTTAAAATCCAACTTTAATTCCACTGCAGGTCAGATAAGCGCTTTCACTCATTCATTTGAGCTTCATCAGATCATGTAACAAAGACCTTCAAGTACATAGGCTACATTTATACAGTTAAAACATCTCCTATTGGCCTATCAAAAGCTGCTTCTTGTTTACATATTCATGAGTTAATCTAAGCTTAAAAATATATGCACATATAAACATGCTGAAAAGTATAAAATGACAAAGTAAATATAAAACATATAAAAACTCTCCATGAACACTCAAGATGCTCTAATAAATATGTATATATAGATATATATGTCAAAAGAAACATATTTCAAGGGGTAAAAACATATATGTTCCATCATTTATTAAAAAATCTACAAACATTCCTCCGTTTGTTTAACATAGGTTTAATGGAGGCTCTCTCATTGAGACCTAAACCCCTATCTGCTCTCAATCTAACTATCCACATACTCTCCTTACTCTCAGTATGGTTCCTGATGTCACCTCCTCGTATACTGGGTTTAATATTCTCAAGAGCTCTAAATAGGAAATAATGTTCAGGACCTGCTTGGGCTTCGTGCTTAGCTAAGGCATTGTGAGGTGAAGCCTTCCTAATGTGGTAAAGGTGTTCTCTTATCCTGTCTTTAAAACGACGATTGGTTTTGCCAACATAAAATGCATCACATATTTGGCACACTGCCAAATAAACTATATGAGTAGTATCACAGGTAGCTACAGCACGTATGCTAAAGTTAGTGTGCATGTCAGGATGTTCAAAAAATGGACTGGGGTCAAGAGAATTACAATAATTACAGCGTCCACATGGTTTTGTGTGTTCAAGAGGCATTGACCGTTCATCCCTTTTTGAATAGCATAGCATTCTCCTTAAATTTAATTTATTCCTATATAAAAAAGAGGGTTTAGTCCCCACAAGTTTACCGATGGTGTCATCAGTACAGAGAATAGGCCAGTGTTTCGTAATAATATTCTTGATTGCTGGACAATCAGTACTATATGGTAAAGAAACCCTTACATGGGTTGATCTATCATCTCTACCATTGTCTATTGTAATGGATCCACCAGTAATAACTGGTCCAAAATAAGGGGCTGCTCTGTTCAGTCTAAGTTTATTTATTTAATTTAAGTTAATTTATTTTATTTATTTAGCTAAATGCCACAGAAGAAGGCTTCCTAATGGAAGTGAGTGACCTCAAGATAAGGCTAGAAGAACGGGGCTATAGCTCACAAGAGATTGAGTCCAACCTCTTAGATGTCAATAAACTTAGACTGAACAGAGCAGCCCCTTATTTTGGACCAGTTATTACTGGTGGATCCATTACAATAGACAATGGTAGAGATGATAGATCAACTCATGTAAGGGTTTCTTTACCATATAGTACTGATTGTCCAGCAATCAAGAATATTATTACGAAAAACTGGCCTATTCTCTGTACTGATGACACCATCGGTAAACTTGTGGGGACTAAACCCTCTTTTTTATATAGGAATAAATTAAATTTAAGGAGAATGCTTTGCTATTCAAAAAGGGATGAACGGTCAATGCCTCTTGAACACACAAAACCATGTGGACGCTGTAATTATTGTAATTCTCTTGACCCCAGTCCATTTTTTGAACATCCTGACATGCACACTAACTTTAGCATACGTGCTGTAGCTACCTGTGATACTACTCATATAGTTTATTTGGCAGTGTGCCAAATATGTGATGCATTTTATGTTGGCAAAACCAATCGTCGTTTTAAAGACAGGATATGAGAACATCTTTACCACATTAGGAAGGCTTCACCTCACAACGCTTTAGCTAAGCACGTAGCCCAAGCAGGTCCTGAACATTATTTCTTATTTAGAGCTCTTGAGAATATTAAACCCAGTATACGAGGAGGTGACATCAGGAACCATACTGAGAACAAGGAGAGTATGTGGATAGTTAGATTGAGAGCAGATAGGGGTTTAGGTCTCAATGAGAGAGCCTCCATTAAACCTATGTTAAACAAACGGAGGAATGTTTGTAGATTTTTTAATAAATGATGGAACATATATGTTTTTACCCCTTGAAATATATTTCTTTTGACATATATATCTATATATACATATTTATTAGAGCATCTTGAGTGTTCATGGAGAGTTTTTATATGTTTTATATTTACTTTGTCATTTTATACTTTTCAGCATGTTTATATGTGCATATATTTTTAAGCTTAGATTAACTCATGAATATGTAAACAAGAAGCAGCTTTTGATAGGCCAATAGGAGATGTTTTAACTGTATAAATGTAGCCTATGTACTTGAAGGTCTTTGTTACATGATCTGATGAAGCTCAAATGAATGAGTGAAAGCGCTTATCTGACCTGCAGTGGAATTAAAGTTGGATTTTAACCTGAGGATTTTGCCTTACATTTATACTTGTGACTCTGCATCAGCCTAGTTGCTCCTTTTGGTTTCATTAATATTATTTAAGTTTTTCTGGAGCACTGGGCGTTTATCCTGTTTGTCAGCGAGTGGTTTGTCCCACATTTATCATATACTTTAGAAGTTATATCACTGAACATAAATCAAAGACATTTTAACATATAGTAGCTGATTATATAAGAACAATGATAATGTACAGATGTTCAATAAATGTATATTAACATTAATGAAGTAGGCTATCACTAGAGATTGAACAGATAATAGAGGAAGAGAAAGGGTATAAGCAGAAATAATCAAGAAAAATACATAAGTAGAACCAATTCTAATAGTGGACTGGTTGAGATCACAGATAAGTAAGATGATAATGTAGGTAAGGAGGGGGGATTAGTAGGAAAGGATTACATATATAGGTTAGTTGGAGGAGATGTAGTCGGGATGAAGGAGCAAGATTCATGGTGACTGACAGAGATTGGCAATGGAAGATAAACAAAAAGAAAGGTGTGATAAGTCAGGATGGAAGCAGGAGCATAGCCATGAAGAAGTTTGGTGTTGTAGGTTGTGTTTGAAACTTGGTAATGTCATCTTGTTTTAGGGAGGGTGGGATGGAGCACCATTGCTTAGCAACATAAGTTGCATAAAGGGTATCATCTGCACCGTTATGGGACTTGCCTGGTCAGGAGATATTTATTCTATGAGTGGAGATTCCTGGGATGGAGGTAGAGTTTCAGGATGTTTTGTAGAGATTATTAGGTGTTGGGTCTGTGTATTATTTTGTGGTCACTAAGCAGTAAGGAGTAGGTAAGATAATCAGGTAGTTCGAGCCAGTGAAGGTGCTGAAGTACAAGGCAGTGGTGTGAACGCTTTGGTAAGCTGGATGCAAACTTTGCTGTTTTATTGTAGCAAACCTCTTTTTTTTATTTTTTTAAGGTTTAGTGAAGGTTAGTCAGGATGGATGCTGCATAGAAAAGTGAAGGGAAAAGATAAGACGTTGCTTAAGAATTCCTAAAGTAGTAAGTGAGAAAGGATTTGTTTGTGTAGATGCAGCCCAACTTCTGGTGAGTTTAATGGTTTGAGTGATGTGTTGGTCATAGTTTAAGTTCTCACCAGTTAAGATATCAGGAAGTTTTGTGCTGGAAATTGTTTCCAATCATGCAATATTGTTTCTGTGAGGACAGAGATTTGGGTAAAAAGTGCATTTTTTTAGCATTTAAAAGTAGTTGGCAGTCATCTAGCCAGGCCTATACTGAGGAAAAAATGTCTGTTTTTTTGGTGGATTATCAATAGACTTGGTGCAGAGCATATGACTATGGAATTCTCTGCATATTGTACTGTGGAAGCTTCTTTGGTAGCCTTGGGCAGATTATTAGTGAATATGTTGAATATTAAAGAAACTAGAGTAGATCCCTGAGGTATGCCAACAGAGACAGAAGGGGGAGAAACCTCATTTCCATTTCACAGCCTAGAGTCTGCTGCTGAGATAGCTGTTTAACCAGTTAAGGGATAAATAGAAGAGTCTTAGAAAGAATTGTTCATGGAGCAGGCATTGGTGTGAAACTCTTATCAAATGGTTTTGATGTGCCTAAGAAGAAACAGGATACTAGGTTGCCAGTGTTTCTGTTTGAGTTTATGATTTCAGTAAAACTGAGCAGAACAGTAGTGGTGCTGTGGTGAGGTCAGAACCCATGTTGAGTTTTGGAGAGGAGATTGTTATTGTGATGATGGGAAGGGAGTTGGTAATGAATGCATTTTTTAACATTTTAGAGAGTGGAGGTAGAATCAGTATAGACTGGTAGTTGTAGAGGTCGGTGGATGTTCCCCCTTTATGTTGAGTTAATATGTGAGATTTTTTTCCAGATGGCACAGATGTAGCTTCCTTTTATTGGTCTCTTTGTGAGTATACATGCAGGATATGCTACAGCATATGCCACAATTCTGAGATATTATGGAGGCAGGTTGTCAACTGCTGGCGAGTATTTGTTTTAGGTTTAGGAGGTGTTTTTTGAAGAGGTAGATACTGGTTGGTGGGAAAATGGATTTTAGTGGTGATTAGTACTTTTTGGGATAGTGAGGCTGGAGGGTAGGTTATTGTTAAATAAGAAGAGGACAGAATATATGAAATGTGCATTGAAGTGTGTAGCTATAGGGACTGAGCTGTTGTTGGTAGTTAGTGAAGGAGTCATAGCTTGGCCTGGGTATAATAATCTTTTGATTGCGGTTCAGAAAAGCTTAGGGTTCTGTTGCTAGTTAGCTTGGAGTTTGGAAAAGTATTTAGTATTGTCTCATCTGATTTTTTTTTGCTTAGAAAGGATCCTAAGCTGACTAAAATATTGCCTTTTTTGTGGTGCTTTGTCAGCAAACCATGTCTTTCAAGGTTTACCTCTGTTTAGCATGAGTTGCCTGATTTCTCTTGGCAGCCATAAGGCAGACTGAATTTGATTAATTTTGATCTAAAAGGAGCTAGTTAGTATGTTGAGGAATGTCTTTTTAAAGTGAGTTACTAAATCTTCTAAGGGTAAATAGTTTGGAATATTCCAGTTGTGTATGCACATTATTACAGATGGCATATTTATGTGCATGATTAGATTGTCTCATGGCAAAGGCCAGTAGATGGCCACTGATGGTGTCAGGTAGGCGGCCAGCAGTGTTAATTTTGGTAGGGGTGGTGGTAATGATCCAGTCTAATGTAAACACCTTATTACTGCATTTTTCTGTTTGAGTAAGGTGAGACTCCAACAATGGAAAAGCACCCTCCTCAGCCTCAACAGGCAAATAAGACAATATGTCAAATCGTCTAAGGGTAACTTTGAGAAAAACGTAGCAATCACAGCCAAGGATAATCATAAGGCCTTTTACAGCTCTGTACATAGCTTAAAAGGTAGGACCCGAGCATGTGCTGAACTAGTAACTAACCGTGTCACACAACCTGACCCTGCAAAGATAGCAAACCTGCAAGCGGACAAATTTGGTGAAAATTTCACTACCTTATTCTCTCCAAATTTATCAAAGACTTTGCCCCAACTCCCCCCCACCCCCACCCTACATATCTGAAGAGCAGGCCATTGAAGCCTTGTCTAAGGCAAAAAATACAGCCTCTGTGGGATCAGATGGCATCCTGGGCTATCTTCTAACCAAACTAGAACATGAACTAACATCACCATTACATACCATATTCAATCGCAGCCTAGCCACTGGCTTTGCTCCTGTGGAATGGAGAACAACAACAGTTATTCCCTCCACAAAGGTGGCTAAGCAACAGACCCAGGGAATTATAGATCCATAAGTCTGGCCAGCCTCATTTGTAAAGCCAATGAACGTATCATCATACATACATACATCAGTCTACCTGATAATGCCGAAAGCTTAAAAGAACAACAACAAGATAACTGACACCGGAAGATCGACAACGGAGAAGACCGAAAGTTGAAAATCCTGATGCTGAGAACACCGACATGTTAAGGTAAGTGTGCTATAGGGACAGATGTTAGGGTCAGGGTGCGGGTAAGGTAGGTGTGTGATAGTCACAGACTTAAGGGTTAGGGGCGGATTAAGTGAGTTAGGGTGAGGGTAAGGTAAGTGTGCGATAGTGACAGACTTTATGGTTAGGGGCGGATTAAGTGAGTTAGGGTTAGGGTGCGGGAAAGGTAAGTGTGCGATAGTGACGGACCTTAGGGTTAGGGTTTGGGTTAAGGTTAGTGCATAGATGGTTGTGTATGTAAGGTTTAGTGTAGGTTTGTAAGGTTGTTGGTGTGCTTGTGTTGTGTGTGTGCATTTTTCGGAAAAGGTATTTGTTTTGTTGATTGTCGGGTTTGTGGTTTGTTGGCCATGTGAAGTTTTGTGTTTTTAAACTTTTGGTTTTCTGGTGTTGGTTATTTCGTTGTCGGTGTTTTGGCGTGTCGGCATTATCAGGTAGACCCACATACATGCATACATACATACCTATAAATATTTCAAGAACAAGCATAAATGCCCTTCTAGCTTGCCAATATACCAAAACACTTGTTCCCATAATAAGTGTCCAGGCTGTTTTAAACTAGTGTTTACTTGAATGTAATTTGGTAGTCTGTTCCATGCATCAGCTACTCTGTCAGAGAACCAGTTAGTACACTTCTCATTCCTATAGAATCTTCTACGTAGGTTATCTGATGATTCTCTAGTACTTTTTGATGACCCCAAACATTCCCAAAGGTAGGTGTCCCTAAATTCCCAGTATACCCGAATAAGATCTCCTCTTAGATATCTGTAAGAGACACAAGTTCAGATATCTTAGTCTTTCATAATAACTTAGATTTTCACATCCATGAATGCCCTTGGTATACTTCCGCTGTATACTCATGCTTGTCTTCTTATAGGGTTTCCATATTGTTATTCCATACTCATGTTTGGATCTAATGTAACTAACAAACAACGACTTCATTATTTTTAATTTCCTATACTTTATAAATCTTTTTATACAGTCTATAGTTTTATAACTATCATTAACCAATTGGTTGATATGATTAGAAAAACTCATAGCTGAATCTACCCATATACCCAGGTCTTTAAATGAGTCTACAGTTTCAATCACAGTGTGCTGTATTAAATATTCACCTTTCAGTTTATATCTCCCAAATCTCACATGCTTAGTTTTTGATGTATTTATCAGCATATTATTCTCCTGTGCCCAAATGGTCAGTTTAGTCAAGTTATTTTGCAGACATGCCTTATCTGTAACACTTGTAATCAGTTTACCTAATTTCAGGTTGTCTATGTATAGACTGTATAACATATCAGATGAAAAAGTTAGGTCTGAAAGATACAATCTAAACAAGTAAGGGCCTAGGACTGAGCCATGTGGGACACGCTGACTGTAACCAAGGATTTCACCTGTTTAGTTGTTGTATGATACTTGCCATGTCCTATTTGTAAGCCATGCAGCTATCCATCTTATGAAGAATACATCAATACCTAGTTGTACTAATTTATCGATCAGTGTTTTGTGCATGACCCTGTCAAATGCAGAAGTTGTCTATATAAATTACATCACAGCATACTTTTTCATTCATAGCTGTTATTATATTGTTATAGAACATCATGTTGCAGGTGGTAATAGATCTATTTTCAACATATGCATGCTGATATATGGTTTCAAGTCCCAACCTATCCAGTTCTGACAGTAAGTTATCTAATATTACCTTCTCCATTAATTTTCAAAACATGAAAGTAGACTTAAGGGTCTATATGACTCTGGATTTGTCCTACTCCCCTTTCCCTTAAAGACAGGTTTAATAAGGGCATGTCTCCAGTCTTGAGGAATCTCCCCATATTTATATGACCTAGTGAATAATAGATATAATGGTACTGTACGTTTTTGCTGAAGTGTTCTCAAGTCATTGTTACTAATTCTGTTTCCTCCCTGCACTTTGTTTGGATCCAGTTTGCACAGTTCTTTTTTTCAGTATAATCTAATTTGATTCCAGTATCTGGGGTTACCTGGATGTCATTAGGACAACTTATCACCCCTTTTGTGGAGCCAAACTGTTTTGCATAAGATTTTGTAAACATATCTATGACCTGTTGTGTCTGAGAATAAATTTTAGAATCGGCAGTGCGTCTTCACTCCTTCCACATCTTATGTATCTATAAAAAGGTTTCCTATTATATTTAATATCTTTATATAAATTTTTTTCAAAATTTTCTTGATCTTGTCTCACACTATGCTCAATCTGTTTGTCCAGCAAACCTTGAATCCGACACAATTCAGCTTCATCAAGGGCAGTTCCTGCCTGTTACCCCTAGTGTATTTCTTCAAAAATGTGACTAAGGCCATTGATGAGGGCAAATCTGTGCACACAGCATACCTTGACTTGGCAAAGGCCTTTGACACAATTCCACACTCAGACATTAATGATAAACTTAGCAAACTGAATGTAAGCCCCTTTGTTGTAAGATGGGTTGCCAGCTGGCTCACAAACTGGTCACGCACTGTCAAAGTGGATGACTCCACATCAATCAGCTGACCTGTCACCAGCGCTGTGCCACAGGGGTCAGTGCTGGGTCCCCTAGTGTTTGGTATATACTTCTCAGAGGTTCAGGCCAAAACTAAGGAGGTGTGACTGACTGAGTTTGTGGATAACAGCAAACTGGGTGCAATTACTGAATCCCCAAATTATGTCAGTATACTTCAGGAGGGTCTTGTGCAGACCAATGACTGGTGTTTTAGTCATGGTCTCAAACTGAATGCAAAGAAATGCATCATCATTCCCTTCAGTAAAAAACAATGTCCCTTCACACTATCAAATGAACAAAATACCCTATGTACCTATGAACTGGTAAGAGATCTGGGATCACAAATAAACTGTGACCTTAACTTTGACTGCCATGTTTCTACTGTAGTAAAGAAGATTTCCTATGTAGCACAATTGATTAGTACAGGCAGCACCTCTAGAGCAAAGGAGGTTATAACCCCATCACTAATCAGGCCCATAATTGAGCATAATGCCCCTTTTGGCATGCACTGTACAAATCACCTGCAGCAACTGGAGAGACCTCAGAGGTTTCTAACTAGGAAGATCAAGGGACTCCAGCATGTGCCTTACACAGACTGGCTAAAGTCCCTGTCACTATACTCAGTATCATATAGACATCTCAGGGAAATTTATACCTGCCTTACAGAGCAATCTCTGACCCAAACCTAATGAATTTGCTGCCCATCCATAAATCAAATGGGACTTGAGCTTCCCATTCCAGAAACCTAAATATGGCCTGTGACTTGGATAGGACAAGCTGGATGGACAGATTTGTCTCTCAGTGACTGTGACATTTTTGGAATAGTCTGTCAATTCATGTGAAGAAGAACACCTCTATGACACTGTTCAAAAGGAACCTGGACAAGTGGATGGGGCACTGTAAGTTCTTACCAGAGATAGCACTCCTGACCCTCCTGATGATGGGGAGTCATTAATAAATACAATCATAGGTATTGACTAGAGTATCTATGGTATTACATTGGGATGAAACAGCTAGGCTTGAAAAGACCTCTAGGTTGATAGACTAGTAACCATCTATGATCCTATGACCCTATGAGTAGCAGTAGTGATAATTTGGGTAAATCCAAACAGATCAATGGAGAGTGTAGGAGAGCTGGAGTTGATTAATAGGTAGTCTGTTTTAACATCACATATGACAATGATTTCCTTGTTGATATTATGAGATATCCAGTACAGGATTTCTTTTAGAAATGGGATGTTGTTTTCCAGTAGGGATGTAGATGACAGTGATGCATATGCTCTTGTGTTTGCTGATTTGAAGGAGAAAGAGAATCATTTCAGCAGTGAGAAAGTTGGGGTGGGTGAGAGGGTATCAAGTGATTTCAAGGTGGCTTTTGTCTATCATAGCACACCACCAGCTTTCTTATGCTGTCAATCATTTCTAATGATGTTGTAGCCTGTGGGAGAATTTCCTGGTCTTTAGTATGTGATTTTAGCCAGGTTTCTGTGGCTATTAGTATCTTAAAATATATGAGGCTATACAGGCATCTAACTGTGGTAGTTTGTTGTAGATGCTTCTAAAATTCAAGCACTTCAAAAGTAGACTATTCCCTTAATTGAGTGGAAGAGGATTACTAGGGGTAGCTGTTGTGGGAGAGTTGCAAGTGTGTAGAGAGGGGCCAGGATTAGTATGTACAACACCATCCATAGTAACCATTGATGAGAGGTGTAAGTAGTGAAATAACTTTTTATATTTAGTTTTCACCATTAAATTTACTGCATGCAGTGTGGATTCATCTTTGGTATATTTGTAATTAAAGAAATTATGAGCTATGATATAGTACAGGTTGGCTGCTATAGCAGGGTGAGAGAGCAGTGATTTAGAATGCTGGTGTAGTGTCCTGAAGTTGACAATAAGAAGCAGTAGTAAGTGAAAGGGCAGAATAATTCAGCCATAGTAGAGAAAAGTAGGTTTGAAGAATTTAAAAAGGGGGTAATTATTTGAATAAATTAAGGTTTTGCTGCTTAAATGGAGATGGGTGGATGGAATAGCAGGGGAGGAGAAAAAATAGGATAAGGAGGGGAAGGAACAAAAGAAAGGTAGTGTGGTGTAATATAACTATGTAGAAGTGGGAGGAGCAAATAGGGTGGTTGTAATGTGTATGATTGGTTGTAGGAATACCAAAATAAAACAAAAATAGAAATGCTCCAAAATCCATGGACTCATGAGTCTTTATTGGAAGTCAAAAAGTAAAATTAAGCACTTTCGTCCTCAAAAGAACTAGGACTTCTTCAGATTTTGAAGCTTTTCTGTTTTGTTTCATTTTGGTGTAGTAGTAATGTTTCATTTGGGTGTTTTAGTGGTTGTAGGGATAGATTGGATAGGCTTAGGGAAGTATAAATGTAGTTGTAGTGGAGGTGGGTGGTAATTGGGGGTAGGGGAGCAGAGAGAAGTGAGCCTGAACTAGGCGAGGGCAAACGGAGCAGTATCCAGACCCTTATGGCCAGTGCATGGCCAAAAACAATCATTAAACTTAGCATTGATACAATTTGCATTAAAGTAACTAAGGATGCTTACTAGAGTAAATGCAAAAGTAATTCTTAGACTATGTAGTTTTAAAAGTAGTAGACTAAAAACAATAAGGTTGAAAAGACATAACAGTAATACAGCAGGTAGTTATAAGTGAAACCTCAGGACATGTAAAAGAGAAAAAGCAAGCATACAACTGCCTATACAGGAAAAGAGGGAGATTCACAAAAGCAGAAACTGGGAAGAGCAATTGAAAAAGCGTATGCTGCCAGCAGGAGTAAAGTGTAGCTCATTAACTAGAGAGGAAAGGGGAGGGAAACATTAAGGGGCAGCAGATGCTATGTTTTTATTCGGGTTCTGAAAAACAGCCAAAAAGCAAATCACAGAGAAAAGACATTAAACTTAGTAGCATTTTGAGCACAGAATCATTAAATAGAATGAACAAATCAGTTCCACTTACACTGAATAAAAAGACACATCTATAAGCCTTTGCAGGGCAGGATTTGTGTTTACTCTGCAGCAGTCTTTTTTTTTGTGTGGGGTGGGGTGCAGTTCACAACTATACTGAGTAAAAATACATATCTGTAAGCTTTTGCAGGGCTGGCTGCTACATTTACACTGCAGCAGTCTTGTGGGGGGGGGGGTGCAGTTCATGACTATAATGAATAAAAAGATAAGTCTGTAAGCTTTTGTAAGGCTGGATGTTGAGATTACTGTGCTGCAGACCTTGGGGGAGTGCAGTCCATGACTATACTGAATAAAAATATACATCTGTAAGATTTTACAGAGCTGGATGTTGTATTTACTCTGCTGAAATCTTTAGGAGGGGTTTGCAGTCAACTATCCAAACATGATCCTGTTTTTGTTTTGTTTTTTTGCCTGAACATAACCATGCTTACCTGACTAGCATGAGAAAAGGAACCATGCTATGGGCTGACAGTGAACGACATTCCTATCCCTTCTGCAAGGGATGTTTCTATCTTGCAGTCCTACCCACCAACTTTAAAACAAGGGAGATGGTTTCCTCAGTGTTTACCATGGAACTCATACCTACTGCTGAGTACACGCAACACTCCCTAGTCCCCAGAAGAGGTGAGTGGTTGGATTCTCCATTGTCAGGCTCCAACCCAGTGTACCTCAGAGAAAGGTTACAAAGTCACTTATTGCCCTGTTTTTCATGGCAGCATGCAGAACATTAACTCAAAAATATATTAACTGTCGCTTGAGTTTTGTTTTACTTAAGTCTTTGAGCTCCAAAACCAGCATCACTAAAACTTCATCACCAACCAGCACTTAACAGAAATGGAATACAGTAACAGGGAGAGTATATTTAAAATGTACATTAGTCAGGAATACCAAAACAGTGTCCCTGTTTGTCATAGTTGACTACAAACTAGCAGTGTTCATGTTATTTGTGGCAGTATTTGTAAAAGCTTTCAGAAGCTTTTTCAGTATCTAATAAAGTATTCTATTCCTTTGATAACAGATTTTAGTAGATTCATATTAAAAAGAGCGTACGAAAGCTCCTCCTGCATCTAATAAAGTGGTCTTGTAATTTTCTACTCCAGGAGCTTTTCACATTTCTTTCCATCTCAGGTCTGATTCTGCCTGTTGTATCCACCTGCCATTAGGATATCATTCTTGTCTCCTCTTAACCTACAGGTACTGTATGTCCTCTGCTACACTGGTGTTATAATCACACACACACACACACACACACACACACACACACACACACACACACACACACACACACACACACACACACACACACACACATTTTTCAACTTAGAACTTGATTAATCCACCTTTAAAATTCTTCATCTTTAAAAAAATAACAACAGATTTGCGATATTAACATTTTAGTGATTTAAAATAATTAGACTGCTCCTTTTTTAATTTCTGCAAATGATTTGTGTTTCTAATAAAGTACTGTGTAAGGATACAATTAAAATTCGTGAAGTAAGTACTGCTTTAATTGTCGATGTTTGCCAATAATGTTTTTAGCACCTACAATGTACCCAGTATTGGCGCCTTCTGCAGTTCATTTGGAGTATTTCATGTATTAGTAGTATCTGCAAGTACATATTTTTTTTTATTAGCCCTGTAACCTCACTACCTGAAATATCTATAATTTTTATTCCATAATGCTGTACTATCCTGGTATTTTATGGCTTTATTTCTGTCAGTACACAGGGCAATATAATTGCTAGGTGAAGCTGTTTCAATTATTAATGCTACTTTTATAATTTTCCTTTGAATACTTTATCTGTTTTATTATTTCAGCTTGTTTAACTGTTGGTATTGAATGATCCCATGAGATCAGAACTCTTTTAGTTTCAGTAATTCTTTTTTGTTTATTTTCCCATCCTTCTCACTACCTCTATGTTGAAGAGTTTGGACAATCCCCAATGCAAAGATCCTGCTACATTATTGTGTTTTTTAGTATACAGACCCCTCAGCCATAAGTACATCACCACCAACAGCAAGATGTGCAACCATTTCTAGTTCTGTATTAAAGAACCTATATTTGTCTGTACTTTTGATTTTTATAGACTTTATGGCACAAATGAAATGGACAGTGGATATGGTACACTACATTCACTTAACCCACTGAAGTATTCTTTTTTGACAGCTAAAGATAATTCATGTGGCAGCACCAGATGCAATAGTAAACAAGTGACCAATCTTTTTAATAAAGGTACCTGTGAAAGATATCTTCAGAAAGGGAAGTTATATGGGTTGTATGTTACAGTTGTGCAACAATTCTGTAAATTAAACTATGGTTGAATAAGAAATGGCTTGAATAACTTAAATTGGAAAATGGAAATGCTGAATTAATTAGTAGAAGAATATTGTAATCCTTTGTAAATAAGACCACTTAATTGAATTGACAAGTGTGTTCCAGTAGCTACAGCATAAAACTGTCTGAGATTGCTCCATTTTGCTGGTACATAAATATTAATGCATTACCTAAGAATGCAGGTCATAACTGACAAAAAGGTGGTTTTATTTCATACTGTGTAATGTTGGGCAAGATTTAAGTTAAGTTATAAGATGCTCTAAGCATCAAAGTACAAGTGAAATCCTGAAGGTTTACTGCCATCTAGTGCTCATACTAACAGCAAAGCTGTTGACACTTTTGTCAAGACTTAACATGACTTGGACATTTTTATTAACAGCAATATAACTGCTAGGATTACTGGCACTGACACACTGGATACATTATTTAGAAGAAAGATTTTCAACTGTTTTTTCTTCTTTCATGGCTGATGAGATCTGAAATCTATGACAAGATGAAGGGAGTGTGGTCATTTTAATTAGTTACCTTATATAGGAAACATTGCATTAAGAATAAGCAGTGTTCTGGATCTGGATCCTTTCCAGGATTCATGATCAAAGACATCTCTTGTCAGCTGCTGCCAGTTTTCACTCACCTTTTCAAAGAAAATATAACCTGCAGCTTTGTTCCACTACCTTGTAAACTGCAGTGGTGATGCCTGCTTATAAGGGAGAGACAAACTTATCATCCAGTTAGACTGACACCAGTCATGGGGAAGTGTTTTGAATGTGTGTTATATAACTACTTTCTTATTAATAAACCACTTTTATCTGAGTACCTACAATGTTGATTTAATAGCTATAGATGTTGTCATGGTAACCTACTGTACTTCTATACAGACGTTATTAATGCCCTATAGATAAATCTCCCAGTAGATGTTATTTGTTTAGATATGACTGAAACATTCAAGAGTGCCCTTCACTCATGTGTTTAGCCAGTTTAAAAACTTTAAGCATTTTGTTGCCACATGAAACTGACTATCGGCTTATTCACCCACAGTGCTGATATTGTTGTTTGTTGCATCATTTCTGCAGTACTGGTTGTGTGGGTTACCTTTTCTCATTTAAGGCAATAACTCTTGAAAGGCAGGTTATACATAGTGTCTTTGTTTTAGTGTAACTTAATCGGTGTACTGCATGTGCATTATCCAATTGCAAGGTTAAGTAGATTAAATCTAAGAAAACATTTTAACTAAGCAGGTAAGATAAAAAGCTACCTTAAATGCTCAGTTGTAAAGTGTTTTTCTCACATCTAACTTTGCCTTGTCTCTGAGCTCTAGGCAAATGCTGTCCAGCCTGCCTGTAATTATGAATATGGCACCTC
Source organism: Protopterus annectens (assembly GCF_019279795.1). Lineage (NCBI taxonomy): Eukaryota > Metazoa > Chordata > Ceratodontiformes > Protopteridae > Protopterus > Protopterus annectens. The sequence continues at coordinate 1,851,866,993 of NC_056733.1, forward strand.
ATTAACTAACTGCTGGCAGGTGCTAATAAGTTAACTAATGCAAATAAGTAAAAAATAGTGTACTGATATATATAACAGTGTTACTATACACAACATTTTAAAAGTCCCTTCTGGACAACATGTATTCCCTACACAGCAAAACTTTCACTTGGAAATTCTTTAGCAAAATGTTATTCATTCCAAACAGATTACCAAAAAATGTATCCTTTTTTAACACCTGCAGTTGTGCATGTGTCTCTATATCCACTGGTATATCAACAGAAACATCTTACAAGTACATAGAATTCCTTATTACTGTGAAACAATATTTGTGTAATACAAACTATATTGAGTGAGACTTTTAAAACTCTCCAAGCAGTCAGTCCCATTTAATGCATTGGCTGTAATCAGTAACTTAAGTCATACACTTTTAGGACACAGTTGTTAGAGGCTTATAAGGGTATTAGACATTGAGGATTGCCACTTAGGCATCCTTTCATGAGTGGATAACTATAATAAAATAGTTGTTTGACATATAATTCGCCATGTCACCTTTCTGTAATAACAGATCCCTTATTCAGAAAGAAGTTTGGATTAACTTCTACAGTGAAATGTTTGGGTTCATTTAGATTTGTCACATAAATGATGTAGTATAATTCAGGCATACAGGGTGAATGCTGGAAGCAGCCATTTTGTTTTTTAACACTGTTACAACTGCCATTGCAGGAAGAACCACTTAACACACAACATGCAGGCCCAACTTCATGAGTGTTAGGTCTTAATGTAATACTTCAATTTTGCATATTACATTCCTCCCCTCTAAGCTATAGGAACTATATACATATCCTATTAGCTACATTATGTCATACCATATTATGCCCATGTGAAAAGCATTGCACATTTTCAGCCAATCAACAGGTATGACTTTCCAGAACATTTGAATAATGTATGCATTCCTGATTATGATTAACAGCTGCAGTTATAGGTTCATAGGTTCATAGAAGGTTTTTTTTTTATTTTTTTTTTTATTTATTTTATTTAACATTTGTTGACTGGGAATGTCCGACTAGGTTCCACAGAGCCTGTTTTCAGCGGAGGCCCGGGGAGAAATGCTCCAGATGCATGTCTTTGGAATGTGGGAGGAAACCGGAGTACTGGGAGGAAACTCACGTGAACACAGGGAGAACATACAAACTCCACACAGAAGGCACCCCAGCCGAGAATCGAACCGGAGAACCTCTTGCTGTGAGGCGACAACGTTAACCGCTGCACCACTGTGCCGCCCAGTGTCACCTTTACTTTACCTTTAGGTTACTAGGCTAATGGCTCCAGGGTCTTTACAAGGCTAGACATGTTAACATGTGTTCCCTAACTGACCTTGGTTATATGGTAGTTATTCGCAGAGTGAGTCTATTATCAGCACTGACTGCCTCTGTCCATGAGGGACAGAGGTGAATTAATGGTCTCCCATCCAATTGTCTAGGTTGCTCTTGAATAGGGTTAATGAGCAGCTCTGCTTCATGTGAATTGGTAGTTTATTCCAGAGGAGCGGCAATCTCTGGGAGATATATTTGTCTCTCCAGAATGTTTTGTTATTGTCACAGGCTAGGTGGAGATCCCTGGAGTGAGTGACTATTGTCCCAGTTGATTTGTGGATGTGCAGCACATTAGGGCAGGGTCAGAGACCACTCTGTAAGTCAGGCACAAGTCATCTCTCAGCAGCCTGTAGAATACAGAGAACAGTGACAGTGATTTCAGTCTTTCCATGTAGGTTATGTTTTGGAGGACCTGAAATTTCTCTTTGTCAGAAACCTCTGTGGTCTGTCAAGATGCTGCAGGTGTCTGGTGAGATGCATGCAAAAAGGGAGCATTGTACTCTGTTAGTGGTCTGATGAGGGTCGCGTACAGAGGAGTTATAACATCCTTTATCTTGGATGCGATGCCCTTACTTATGACATGCCTAATGTAGAAGGCTTTCCTTACCACTGTGGACACATGGTGATTCAAGTTTAGATTGCTATCAACTTGTGTTCCCATACCTCACACCACTGGGTTTGAGCTGAGGGAGGTGTTGTCAGTATTGTAATTTGCAGGGACTTCTTCTTTGCCAAAGGGGATAATAATGTAGGAAGGTAGCTGGCCATCTACCTCTGAGTTCCACTAACATACAGGTTGCCATTCCCAGTACCCAGCACTCCTTTAGCTTCCAACCAGTCTCTACATCTTTTATTTGTACCCTAATAAAAAATTAAAACCTCCTACCCTATCTGCTGATCTTCTCCCTGCTGGGTATCTGCAAAAAGCTGCAGATACCATAGCATACCCCATCCCCATTCTAATCAATCATACCATATCAGAAGCTACAGCCCCCTCTATCTGGAAAATATGTCATGCCATACCAGTCCATAAAGGTGGTAGCTCTACTGAACTGTCTAATTTTAGACCCATAGCTATCTTGTCACCACTGGCTAAAATTATGGAAAAGTGCATCCATAAACAGCTTCTGTACTATTTAATTCAGAACAACCTACTGGCTAACTCTCAGCATGGCTTCAGGCCACATCATAGTACCACCTCAGTTCTCCTTGCCTTCTCCAATGCAATAAACTACAGAAATAATTAAAAATTATCCTCAGCCCTTTTTTTTTTGCATCTCTCAAATGCTTAACCACCAACTACTCATCCACACCCTGAAAACAATTTCTTTAGACAATCATTCTCTCCAGTGGCTCCAATTTTATATCTGTGATAGAAAACAAGCCGTCCTGTGGCAGAATAAACTATCCAACCTCCTACCAAACACCCTAGGTGTCACCCAGGGGTCTATTCTGGGACCTCTTTTGTTTTCTATATTCATTAATGACCTCCATACTGTTATCCCAAAAGCAAACTGCATTCAATACGCGGACGACTCCACTCTGATTTGCTCTGCCACCTCCAATGCCAGATTTGCAGACAGTAACTCAGAATACCTTTAATATAGTTGAAAATTGGCTTTCTGATCATTGTCTGATTTTAAACCCCAACAAAACTAAGCTACTACTTTAATCCCCCACTCAAAGGTCCTCAGTATTATCCTTCTCCATTAAGTCTAACAGTGGGACCATAATCTCCCCAGATATCTACACGAAACTCCTAGATTTATCGTAGATAACAATCTTAAAATGTTATATGCATGTCAATAAAACTATCAAAACCATCAATAAAAAACTTGGCTCACTATATAGGATTAAACCATTCTTAACCTCACCTGCTAGAACTGCCATTGCCCGCTCTTATGTACTCTCTACCCTTTTCTATGCCTCCCCTTTACATACCAACTTAAACAAAACTGAGCTTAACAAACTCTCTAGCTGCTATAATCACATAGTTAGATTTGCCACTGACTTCCCTACAGGACACATGACTGCAAAAACCTAAATAATCTTGGTTGGCTAGAACTGCCCAGGCTAATCCAGTACAACCAACTTATAGTGGCTCATAAAGTACTTAACCAACCTGAAAATAGACCTGCACTTAAAAACATTATCTGCCTCCACTGCAACCTCAGACCACTTCGCTCATCTAATAGACTGGTAAACTGTCAAATCCAACATTTTCAGCCAGTGGCTCTCTGTTCGCCAACTCTGTTGGCAAAACTTGGAACTCACTGCCTGCTGACATTACTCTAGAGACTAACCTGTCTCAATTCAAAAAAAGTCTCAAGCAGTATTTAAATTCTCATTGGTTATGTCCTTGCACTAAGCTTGACTAAATCCTTAGTTATATTCATGTACCAACACTGTTTCACCTCCAGTTTTTTTGTGTTGCAATTTGTGAAACTATATCACAAGTTTGTGAGATTGTATAACTTACATGTCTCAGCAGAGTCTATAAACTGTAATTAATTTGTATTGTTATATTTGCTTTTGTAACTACCTTTGGAGCTTTTCTTACCAGGTCTCCACTGAAAATGGACATGCATCCAGTCAGATTATCCCGGTCAACAAATGTAAAATAAAAAAAAAAAATAAAAATAAATGCACTTTTTTGTGTTTAGTTTTAGTCTGAAGCTTTGGGACCAATCATTTGTCTGTATTAGCCTCTTTTGTAATATGTCAACATCATTTGTGGACACAATGATTGTGCCCAGTTTGCAATCATCAGTGAACTTGGTAAGTAACAGGCCATCTACTTTTACTTGGACTTCCAAGAAATAGATTCCAAAGAGTAAAGGGCCCAGAACAAATCATTATGGTAAGCCACTGGTAACTGGTCTACTGTTGGACGTGAAATCCCCAACTTTGATAGTATGCATTCTGTAGGTGAGCCAGTTAGCTACCCATCTAATGACATATGGAATAATCCCCAGCTGGGAGAGTTTCTCAATGATACCTGAGTGGGAGGTTGTATCAAAAGCCTAGTCTAAGTCAAGATAGGCAGTATGTACCATTTGCCTTCATCCAGGGATTTGGTGACATTCTCTAAGAAATTCACCAGGTTTGATAAGCATGATCTACCCTTAAAGAAGCCAAACTGGGTCAGGTCAAGAGTCTGAAGGTCAACTATAAGGTCCATGATGATTCTTTCCATGGCCTTGCAGATAAGGCTGGTTAGGCTTATATACTATGGGCTTGAGTTTTGACGGTATGCAGCTAGGCCCTCGAGTGAATTTGCTGGATATTAGTTTAGAGGGATACACTACTAGTCTCCATACAAATTTGATTATAGAAATGTATTTTTACATGGGAGTAGTTGTCATCCTAAACATCTAGTTAAGGTATTGCCTTATAATGAATTCTTACAAATTCATAGGTTATATAGCCTTAACACAAGTTTTGACAGAGAAATATTAGAAGCTGAAGATATGTTTATTAAAAGAGGCTATGATGTTCAGTTGGTTAGGGAAGCTAAACAAACAATTATGGATATGAGGTATCCTGTTAACTCTCAGGGAGAATTTTATAATGCCTGTGTTAATGGGAAAAATAATGTCTGTGTTAGTGCCAAAAAGCATGCCAATAAGGTTGTGAATGATGGAGGCCAGAAGGAAGTTTTCCTAGTAATTACTTTTAATATTATAACTGAGGAAATTGTTGAAAAAGTGCTTAACTTGTGGCCTATGCTCTTAAGGGATACAATTTTGAATTCTATATTACCTAATTTTGTGAATATTGTATATAAAAGAGCTAGGAATGTGTCAGATATACTGGTACATAACCAATTTCATTTACCAGATGTTAATATCAGTCAGAGTTTAAATATGCATAATGGCACTGTTCCATGTGATGGCTGTTCTATCTGCCAACACATAGTGAACTCCTTTTCCCATATTAATGATATTAAATTTGTAGCCAGACATAGATATAACTGTAATACTGAGGGGGTAGTGTATGTGTTGAGATGTGGATGTAATATGTTCTATATAGGGAAAACATATCAGAGCTTTAGGGTTCACCTACAGAAACATATTTTATTGCTCCTGTGGGGGTGTCAGGTCTGATTGTTACTTCAAATGAAACAGATTTATGGTCTGACCTTACCAGGGAGGACAACGCACAGTGGATAATGCAGTGACCTCCCATGTTGGTTAATACTAAGGCTAGGACATCTGATCCCTCTTTGGGGATACAGACTAGCTGTTCCAGGGAATTTGAATTGACAACATCCAGAAAGGGCAAACTTTGTGAATATATAAATATAAATATATATATATATATATATATATATATATATATATATATATATATATATATATATATATATCACCCATCTGATGGAAAGATAGTCGAAATATCCCATGACCAAAGTGTTTGGCTGTATAGTGAGTGACTCTAGTAAGTCTGGGTAGACGGTGTGTTTTTCTTGGCTCATGGTGGGGGAGCTGTAGCTAGCAATGATGTGATAGGGTACTTTACCTATAGTGAGTTGGACCTGCAGTAGCTCAAGACAGTCATACTATTTAATGAGTCTTGTTGTGCATTTGGCTTCAATGAAGATTGATATACCTCCACCTTTCGTTCTTTTGCACTCAGTTTGGGGTCTTAACATATGGAAGGCATTGTAGCCTTGCAGAGCTGGAGTGCTGTCTGCATCCTTGAACCATGTCTCACTGGTGACTGCACAGATGTCAACGTCTTCCAAGGTGTGGTGCGCTGTCTTAACAAGCACCATAGTCTTTCTCACTTATAGCCATTTTAATAGGCCTTTCCTATCACAAACCATTGTCACAGTCTGTAATATAAGTCATAGCCAGTAATGAAGATATATTAAGTGATTATCACATGCTAGATCAGACATATTAGGAAGCCCAGGAGAGTCATTAACTATATAATGCCTTATTCAAAACATTTATTTAAGTCAGGAAAAGTCTTTCTGATAGGTTCTTGTATCACTTCCTGGTTTAGCCTCTCCATATTAGGTAATCTCGCTGGCTATGCTCATGTCTGAGATAAAACAACATCCATATTGCACAGAAGTCTTCTGTTGTATCTTAACTGCCCATCTGTGTCTAAACTATGTACTATCATGGGGTACTGGCTTGTTTAATTATAATAAGTTCTTGTCAGTGTGTTTTATTCTGACTGCTTCTGGCTGTAGTTTGGACAGTACTCTGGCTGATTTGGCACAGAAAGATGTCTGCTTTATTTGATCTCTTTGCCAAAATGCACTGATGTTAGTGATGTGCTGTGGTTGTAACAACAATGAATAATTAGATAATATTGTCTTCACTCTCCTCTATTTCAACTGCTGAAAAGATCAGAAAGCAAATATTTGTAGAAAAGTGTTTCTCTATTCAAGCAAAGCTGGATAGTCTTCCTGCTCTGAGCTGGGAATATGTTTTTGCTTAACATTTTCGGACAGTTTTTCTGACTTTGTTTTTCCATTTAACTGTGGTTACCGCAGATGGCTGTTATGTGGAAGTTACTGTTCTTGTGAAAATACATGAAATTCTTGGCATGCAAATTGTGGACAATTATAAGAATTAAGGATATCTGAAATCCCATGTTGTGCAAAAATAAGTAACATTATGATTAATAGTGATGATATGTCACCTAACTTTGCTACTTCAGGATAGTTCAAATGATAGTCAACCCAAGTAGGAGGTGCTAACTGACCTTAAACTGACAAAAATAGGCTTCAACTGCTTTGCCCCATGGCCGGCCTAGTTGTTGTTGTGTCTTTCGGCTTTTCCCGGTTAGGGGTCGCCACAGCGGAACTCCAGTCCGCTAATGATTGGCAGTAGATTTTTATGTGCCGAGTTGCCGGCCCTGACGCACAACCTTCAACGAAGGTATGCCCATTCACGCATGTCTCCACACAAAGGACGCTCTAGCTGAGAATCGAACAGGACATCTTACTATGAGGCGACAACGCTACCGCAGCACCATTTCATGAAATAGCATTGTGTCTTTAGCATATTGCATACGTTTTTCACCATCATTTCCATTTGATGATGCACACCTAGCCAAAACCTTTGTCACATGTTCTTTCTTTGCATATAACTGCAACTGAATGTGGTATGTGAATTCTCTCTAGTGCTTTATGATATGATTAGCTTTACTTGTTTGGTATAATCGTTTTGTTAGACTTAGATAACGTTTAAACATGAATTTCATCAAAGAATCTATAGTATTTTGTATGGGAAGTTGAACTTTTTTTTTATCTGGTCATCCTGAAAGTACGACATTTCTTTTAGCATTCGCATTATAGTCTCCAGTACTCTGCATTCCTATATTTTTTCTTCAGTAAATGAAAAATAAGGAACAAATATAAGGAACAATGTATATCACTTCTAAGTCACGGCCCAACAAATACTTTTTGCATTCTTTGATGTATGCTATTGACAAACCATCTGTTATGGGCACTTGTGCATGGTTTATGCACTGTGTCGTCATGGAATTTTGTGATAATATCATTCTCTGCAAGCATACTGGTACTTTTGTATAGGCTTATGAAGTGATTTAGAGGGACTTGTGGTCAGTTTCAACACAGACTGGTCATCCATACTTGTAGTCATATAACTTCTTATAGCTTATAATACTCATGGATAACAGTATGTACAACACACACACACACACACACACACACACACACACACACACACACACACACACACACACACACACACACTCAGAAACATTCACACACAGTTCTTTTTTGGTCTCAGAATTGTTTGGGCTGGCTTCAGAGATGTCAGTAGTTCTGTTCTGTTTGGAGGAATGAGTTTCAAAACTTTTCTCTGACCTTCTCTTCTTTTATATTTTGCATATTTTAGAGAAATGAAGCAGTCCACAGATTCAGCATTATATATATATTTCTCCTGATAATATTGTTGGGAATTGCAGCTGACAGTGTTCCTGATGCTAGAAGAATGATCATAGATTCAAGTTGGTAATGCTGTGAGATTACCTTGCTTTTTCCTTACCTTGGAAGTGGACAAACCCTGCACAGGTTGACACTAAGCATCAAGCACATGAAGTTTAGTACTTAGTGTCTTTAGGATGATTGACATAGCATGTAGTACACTCACCTCCTATGCAGCAAGATCAGAGGATAAGTGATACTGTCCTTCCATGAGAAACCTTACCATGTGCTTGTAATCTGACAGAAATGTGGAACATTGCAGAGGAATTTTATTTCCCCTAGGTGCTATTCAGTAACTGAAGCAAATATATATACATGTATAAAGAATGAATGACTGGGTTGAAGAAGATCTACATACAAATGTTCTATGTAGATTGGATTTAAACCAAACAATGATCTCACTCAGTGAATAATAATATCCAGTAAGATGAACTATACTAGGCAACATCAGGTGACATAGAGCTGCTCTGATGCTTTGCACTGGAGACAGACAGACAGTCTCACTACTTCCGCAGGGTATAGAATTGTCAAGTAGTACCCTCTTTTGAAGGTACTATTAGACATGGAAAATGGGATATTAGTTTAATTTGTTATTTTTCATTACTTTGAGTGAGTTAAATATTTAGATAGATAGATAGATAGATAGATAGATAGATAGATAGATAGATAGATAGATAGATTGATTAACAATAAATGCTTCAGCACCAGTGAGCTGCATTATGAAAGACTTGCGTTACATACAATGAGACCAATGGAATACAGTTTGCAGGGAGAAAGCTTGAGTGGGTGCCAAGGGGCAATGACACCAGAAACAAAAAACATATTCATCAGCTGTAAGAATTCCACTGAGAATGGTTGGAGCAATGCAGCCTACATTTTTAAAAACATTAAACTAAAATCCTTCTTGGAGCTGTTATGATTAAATAACTATTCAGTTGTAAAGACTTTGGATAAAAAAAAAAGACACACACAGTTACTTCAAGTTAGAACTTCTTGCTTTATTATAGCATGTATAGACATATAAAATGAGTGGTTTCATTAAACCTAAACAACTTCAGATCTAATCCAGTTTAAATGTGAAAATTTATTTATCAGCATGTACTGTTGTAGCTGAGTATGGTAACAGGCAGTGATTTGAACTAGAACTGGATGAAACTTTCTTGCAAAGTAGGACAATTCCAAATGTAGCTGATATTAATGTCATTGGCGTAATACAGTAGCTCAGACTGAGTAAACAGTTTTGATTGACATGTTTGGTTAGTCGATCTGATGGATGTAGGCTAGGCAGTCATAAAACATAATAAGTAAGCTTCGATCTCTGTTGCCACTGTGGCCACTTGTAGTGTTTTCAAATATTTTGACAGGATGGGACTAGGATAATTCTAGCAAGTAATACATTGATATCAGTCAACAGAAATCTGTTTGCATGTAGGACCAGACTGAGAATCTTAGGATCACAGGAAATATAAGGCAGCTGAGTCACAATACCATTTACAACTTAAGTAGTTCAGTTGTGGATTAAATTTATGGGATCCCTATCCAGACATTCACGTTTATTTTGAAGGATGCTATGGTGTCATTTTGTTTAACTTTTACGGTAAGTATGTTCCAGATGTGGGGTAGACATTGGGTAATAAATCTTTCTCTCCACTGCATTTATTTTAAAGCCACTATAGCTTTATGTCAGTAGTTCTGATATTAGTAAAGCTGTTTTACTTGCAAAGATACAGGAAATCAAGGATGATAGGGTCCCTAATGGAGTAGAGTGAAAAGTATAGATCACACTGCAAGAGCCAAGAGACTGAGTCAAGGAATTGCACTTCAAGGATTTCTAGGTAACGTATGGGCATTTGACCTATAATCTTCTTTGAAAGAATCTCTGAGATCTTTCCATTTGCTTAATATCTTGAAGGGGTATTGTACTCAACAAATGGTCTAATTAAGGCCACGTACATAAAGACATGCCTTTAAATATTTAGTTGTGCTAATGACAGGAATTTTTTAACAACTGTTGATGCATGGAGGCTGGAACAGAAGGAATTATTTACCCACATTCCAAGATCTTAGACTACATTATCATTTTGTAGTAAAGTACTGGCTATAATACAAGTTGAGGCAGACGGTTGTTTACTAGATACTACACTTCTTCCCATTTCATTTTAGGACATGTTTCATTCACCACTTTTTTATGAGACTTACTTGCTGCTGTCATAAGTGGGTATCATAGCAAGATTTTCATCTGCAAAGTCAGTTAGTGAATAGCACTTCCATTTCCAGAGACAGGAGCAGTAAATCCTGAAAAGGAGGCATACCAGTACTGAGACCTGCTGCACCCTACAGGCTACTTTTCAAGGAGGCACCTTCCATCTTAATTATGTGGCATCCATCTTTCAACCAGTTGGCTATCCACATCACCACATATGGATCTATTGAAGAACTTGGCTTATTAGCAATGCTTGCATGGGGTATGGTTCTAAATACTTTGTACAGATCCAGATAAGCTATTGGAGCAGAATGATCCCTGTTAACTGCTTGTGTGACCTTCTCAAAGAATTTAACTAAACTAATTTTGCAGGCTTTCCCTTTGAGAAAGCCAGACTGATGTGGTCTAGCCTGATATAGTTTTTGATGTCATAACATCAAATACGATGTGTTACATAGCTTTGTAATCTAAATTAAACATGCTAATAGGGCTGCAGTTTCCTGGACCAATACTATGACCTCCTTTGTGTAGGGGACATTAGCCCTGTGGTTTGCTATATTTATAGAATGAATCCTGTAGCTAATCTCAGTTTAAACAACTCAAAGAGGAGTTTCTGAAGGGCATGTTTGGCTCTATGTATTATTCATCCATTAAATTATCAGGCCCTATGGAAACATTTTATATATATTTTTATTCGTATTTTTGCCTCCACTGACCACTGGCTATCAAGCTTCATCATTCACATACCAACTCTGATTCCCTACCAGTAAGAACCTTGACCTTTCAAATCTGTCAGGGTAGTCTTATGTGGGGGGGGGTTGTCATCTAGACAGACATCAGAGATTCTTTATTTTGTCACTAGCATCCCAACCATGAGAACATGTTTTTGCATTTTAGCCCTAGGCTCAACCAGTAGTTGTAATATGCCCACTCCCATCACTGCAGGGGCTGCCTCTGCTCCCCCCCAAGCATATTTACAGAAGGGACAAGTAGTGCAGATGCCTGTATGAAAAATGTCTGACCACAGATAACATTAGTTCTATTGCAGAATGGGTTTTTTTTATTATTTTAGACCATTTGACGCCATTGTCTGTCATGAGAGAGAACTTAATAGATTTAGATAGGTCAGATAAAATATAACTCCATCTTTTGCTATTGCAAAGTTTCTAAACAGGTCATAATTAGCCATATTATTAAACCAGCATAATAATTACGAATCACTTTGTCATTGCAGTTAGTTTACAAGGCATTCTGCAGTAAAGAAGCTGCAAGTCTCTTTATTATCAAAACTGTTATTACTTTTCCTCTAGCTGTTGCAGATACAGACAGTATATTTGCCATCTGCTTGGAACTTTTGCTCATGTTTGTTAGCTGACTTGAAAGACCTGCAGTGAGATTTGCCCATGAAAGCACATTATCAGTTCAGAATGACAAACTAGGAGAAAATGGGCTATTTGTCCAGTTGCATGGAAAGTATTAATGTACAAACATTCCTATGCAAGGCAGACTGATTTTGCAATTACTTACTTTTTTTTCTTTTAGTAAATATCAACAAACATCATGCATAATTTAGTTAAAAGCAACACAATTAAAATATATCAAAGAATAAAAATGATGGTGTGATGTTAGAAATTCTTTTGCAGACCTGTAATTTATTTGACAAGCAGTACACTTAGGCCTAACAATGTTGAAGTTTTTAATAAATTATGTCTATAATATTACATTTTATAACTCTGGGTCAGAAGTTTTCTACAATATATGAGCTGGGCAGACTTAAATTTGGACTAGAGTTTCGTATTTCTAATTATTCCACTAGGTCATTAAGAATCTAAAACATTATTTTTTGGACATGTTTAGCACCAGCTGGCATTATTTATATGACTTCACAATCAGATCAAACTGTTTCATCAGTAGCTGCAATTCTATTCAGACACTGTACAAAAATGGCTACGCTTTAAGTATTGTGGATTTTTTTCCTTCGGGTCATAGACAGCAATTCAGAATGGGCCACCACCACAGGCAAGACATTACACAGGCTATTACAAGTAGTGTTAGCACCTTCTGATTAAGATACAGGCCTACAACAATGATTCTGTGAGGTGTGCTGGATCACAAAAGATGGCCATCTCCCTGGCCATACTACACACTAATGAGACATTCTTGGGATATGGCCTGTGCTAATTTGCCATGTGCTCTTCCACAGAAATGCCTGAGGTAAGAGATTTATGCTGCATTCCCCAGTTGCAGTCACTGGAGGAGACCAAGTAAAAGGTACGAACAGGTAATTGTATGTGGACAGATAGTACTGGGGGTGTGAATGTATGTATGTGTGCGGCAACATGTGTATGTGTGTGTGTGTGTGTGTGTGTGTGTGTGTGTGTGTGTGTGTGTGTGTGTGTGTGTGTGTGTGGTCTTGGGGTGTATATTTGTGTGTGTCTTTGTATGGGTGATTGGGTAAGCAAGTCCATAAATGTACTTGAATTTGGTAATAACCTAAAGTGAGTGTCTAAGTGTGCATCGGACTGGCTATGAGTGACTGAGTGTGTGTGCATGCATAAATGTCTGAATGCATGTGTGTGTGTGTGTGTGTGTGTGTGTGTGTGTGTGTGTGTGTGTGTGTGTGTGTGGGGGGGGTGGCTGTCATACCTCTAAATTCCCCAAGGCTAATCAACAAAGACTGCAGTACAGCAGGAGTATACACCACACATCAGAGACTTCTAAATATTATTCTATTCTGCAAACAGAATTAATAAAACACCAGGTTTTGCAGAGCTTTTTCAAAACAATAAGAAGTATGAGAGGGTGGAAACACTAGACACCAGGAACACTCTTTAAAATACTTACAATGTTAGTAGAGCAAATAGTTTTGCAGCATGAATGATGTTTTGAACAATACAAAAGATGGAGATGGGAGTAACAGAGACAGCAGACACCTTGGATACTCCATACATATTACTCTAATGTGTGTAGTGATGCATTTTTTAAACAGTAAGAAAAACGAGGTGCTAATTTCTGCCATTCATACCTAGCAGCCTCTTAGAGCAAGAAAGTTGGACAGAGCTGTGAAATTTGAGAGTCAAAGGCCCAAATATAGGAATATCTTTTAAATATTGCTCTTACAAACATAGACAGTTAATTGCATAATAGATTTTGCATTAGCATGAATTTTCTAAAGAGTACAAAGTCTGAAACTCAAATGTCTGTCATTATTTTCTGACTTTATTTTTCAATGACTTTCCAATAAAAAACAGACCAAAAATATGACAAAAAATTTGGACATTCTGTGAAAATCTGTACAGTTGAGAGGTGTGCATACCATTATTTACTAACTGTAACGATCTTTGAGGTATGAGGGGTAGGACAGGTATAAGGGGCAAAATCAAGGACTTTCTCTAAAGTTTGTCCAAGTGTGTGTGTGTGTGTGTGTTGGGGGGGGGGGGACTGCTATACCTCTCAATGGCTGTGCTTAAGACTCCTGGACAAAGCCAGGAAAACACTAGACAATAATGGGGTGGCTTTTTAAACATTACTCAGTCACTTTAAAAGTTAATAGTGCAACAGAAGTTGCATCACATCCATTTTCCGAACAATAAGAAGAATACAACTCTAATGTCTACCATTACTGACTGACTGCAATCTTCCATGGTTTATAAGGGGGGAAAGGAAGAATGTAGGAGGCAACATCTGTTAAGGGGCTTGCTATAGCAGTGAAGGTGGGTATAAATTTCTGGTAGTAGTTGGTCAGCCATAAAAAGGCCCTAACGTCCCTCTTATTGGTAGGTATGGGTCATTTACATATGGCTTCCACTTTTTCTGTCTGGGATTTTATTACTCACCTTCCTATTATAAAGCCCAAATACCAAGCTTTATATATACCCAATTTAACCATAGCTAGGTAAGCTGTTAAATAACCCGCTTCAAGGAATTTAGTTTAGCTTGCATCTCGAAAGACTTCAGGAAAAAAAAATAGTTATAATTGCTAAGGTAAACTGCTGCATACCTGATATGAGCAATTCTAACCTTAAACCCCTGAAACATTACTGATACATCAAGAAGTCCGAATGGTATCACTTTACAATGATACAGTCCATCAAGAGTGGAGAATGCTTATTTTTCCTTAGATGTCAGAGTTAGTGGCATTTGGCAATGATCCTTAGTCAAGACCACTGTGAATGGAAATGTAGCCTTACTCAGCATTTCTGTCAATTTGTCTACTTCAGGGATAGTTTAAGACTCAGACTTAGATCTGCTATTCAGTTTTCTAAAGTCACTGCAAAATCTTATAGTCCAGTCAAATCTGAGAAATGCGAAGATGGGGCTGCCCCACCCAGTCTGTGATTCCCAATTTAATCATCTTCTTAATTTCCTTCTTTACTATTTAACTTTAGCATTCTGGTATTTGATAGAAGAAGCAAAGCTGATTCAATTAGCACCCTGTTCTGGCAATAGGGGAACAGCGCCCATCCCCTCAGCTCTTCAAGTGAGGAAAAAAAAGCACTTCACTTTAATAAACTGTAAGTGATTGACTTATTTTAGTTAGATCTATGCACCCACACCAGCAAACAAAAAAAAAGATGTTTCTTCTACTGGGACAGCAGATACATGACTCACCCCCTCACTCTAGTCCCATCCATTCCGCTCCTGTTTCTTTGTCCTGCCTCCTACCCTCCTATACCATATTTTATAACTAAAAAAACAGCATTTCTTCTTTTAAACGTTTACAAACAGTTACTACCTGACTGCAAGGAGCACATCAGCGCTCATATTTTAGTTTAAAAAATGCACACACACACACACATATATATATATATATATATATATATATATATATATATATATATATATATATATATATATATTTAAACTGTAGCAAACTGCTGCATGAAGTGCTACAGTGCTCAGGTTTTATTGAAAAAAAATATATATTCTTTTTAATTTTAAACTGTCCCAAAATTTTTACTACAATTTAGCAAGCAGCTGCTAACATTTAGACCACACACAAAGAGCTACAGTGCTTGGGTTCGACCGCAAATGTAGTACTGGCTTTTAAAAGCCATTATACCATGATCCCCCATTAATATTCCAAAACGTGCACGCTGATTGGTCAGCGTGCACATTGCAAATCGACTTATGCTAATGGAAAAAGGTCCGGTCGCCCGGACTTTTTCCATTAGTATAAGTCTTTTTTAAAACACTGTCTCGCAATGTTAAAGGAGTTTAACATAGCAAGACAGGTTTAAAAAAAGCAACGGAGATCTCCGTTGCTTTTTTTAAAGATGTCTCGCTATGTTAAACTCCTTTAACATAGAGAGACAGTGTGTAAAAAGCAACGGAGATCTTGCTTTCTCCGTTGCTTTTTTTTTTTAAACCTGTCTCGCTATGTTAAATGGGTTTAACATAGCGAGACAGCTTTAAAATAAGCAACAGAGATCTCCATTGCTTATTTTAAAGCTGTTTCGCTATGTTAAACCCATTTAACATAGCAAAACAGTTTGTAAAAAGCAACGGAGATCTTGCTTTCTCCGATGCTTTTTTCAAAACTGTCTCGCTATGTTAAATGGGTTTAACATAGCGAGACAGCTTTAAAATAAGCAACGGAGATTCTCCGTTGCTTTTTTTAAAGCTGTCTCGCTATGTTAAACCCATTTAACATAGTGAAACATTAAAAAGCAACGGAGATCTTGCTTTCTCCGTTGCTTTTGCCCACAGCTCTGATGTACTGCATAGGCATACGCATGCGCAGTACATCAGAACTGCTGCAGAATACCAGACAACTGCGGAAGGGCAGCAAGGAGGCATTATACAATGCCATTATTTAAGAAAAGTAATTTTTTTTTTCCTTAAATAATGTCATTGTCTAATAGCAATAACCCACTTCTGGGTGTGGGTAATGCTGGATTTACCCACGGCTGGCTTTGTTTGGCCACTTGGGCTTCGCCCTCATGACCAAACCACGCCAACCATGGGTAAATCCAGCATTACCCACACCCAGGCATGGGTTATTGCTATAATATTACATTAAAGTCTGATCAGGATTGGCTGATTATATCCCTGATACTGTGCACCTGGCTATGTTCTCCCTCTTGACCTGCCATAGCTATGCTACAGTTAGATAGAGTTTTAGATTTATTTTCTCACCAGTGATCATCTCAATGTTATGCTGAATTGTGTTATTTCTGTCAGGCAGTTCTGATAATGTTCCCTATTCCTGATTACCAGTTCTATAACTTCCCATTTCTGGAATACTGACAATGTTTCTCCTAGCTTTACTCCAGGACATGTTTCAAAAATTTTACTTTTTCAGTGAACATACTAACTAGAAAACATTATTCCAGGGATTCAACAGTTTTATGTAATATATCTGATCAGGTTTCCTTTTCCAGTTTGCCTCATTTTGTAATATGCTTCATCTACAGTCACTGTTACTTTCAGTCTGTGTCATTTCTAAAGGGCTGTACCATTTAGCAAGAAATTTGTTTTAACAGAGAGCACTAACAAACACTGTCCCCTGTCTAAAACTCTTGAGAAGAAACATTTCTATTTTGTATTTCCATTGGAATTTTTGTGTTTCTTACAGGTTTTCTTTGACAACTGGCATTGCAACTCAACCTGACCAGACAATCTGTGCAATAGCCTATATCATTCATAAACGGCATGTTTTTTTCTTTCTAGTTTTCCCCTTGCCTTATCTAGCAAACCTTGAGGATCTTTGCTCTACAGTAGCTCAGAGGAAGTATCCGTTGAGGTTTGGGGTATTTTTCTCACAGACAAAAGAGGGTCTGTAAGCAGCTCATCCCATTCTTTCCAGGCTTGTTCTGTAGCTGTGTAAACATGGATTTCAAGTTTTCTTAAAGCCGTCCACAGCACCTCTGTTTGAGGGTGGTGAGCAGATGGCCACAGTTGTTTCACCTTAAACAACTGGCATAGTTTATGGATTACTCTGAACAATAATGGAGATGCCGTGGTCAATAAGGACTTCTCAAGGAATGCTAACTCTAGAAAATAATCACATTGGTTCTTTACCCTTTATTCAATTTAGGGGAAGTGTTGCTGGGTACTTTGTGGCATAATCAATAATTACCAGTGTGTACTGTTGACCATTACTTTACTTTACAAAGGGACCTGCAAGGTCCATAGCTATTTACATATTTGGGATGTTTTACTTATAGGTAAGGATATCAAATATTTCCTAAACACAGAATTAAGCATTGTCTTCTGCACTGGAAAAACTGCATGGATATTTTCTGTTTCCTCTTAACACCTGGCCAGTAAAACCTAGCCAAAATCCTAGCCTTTGTTTTATTCGTGCCTAAATGTTCACCCAGAATGTGGATGTTGCCCAACTTTATTTCAAGGTCTAAAATGCTTCAGTACTAGAAAATGACTAACTAGCCATTCTCTGTCTTCAATTACTCTGTAAATCAAAGCATTTTTAACTCATTAAATATGGATATGACGTAGGATTGTTCTGACTATTGACCTCCCCATGAGATCTTGTTCTGTTGTCTCAGGTCAAGTTTAGAGTGTTATCTTATAGGCTCATAGGTTCATAGGTTAGTAATGGGTTAGCTGCTCTTGCGAGCCATTATAAGCCTAGCCAATTACTCCTTGTGAGACTCAAACCCTGGTAAGGCAAACACCTTAACCATTAGGCCACCTTCCCAACCTCTTCAAATTTGACTTTTATAAGTTGACATTGGCTTATGTGGAGGTCAGCCAGGTAAGCACTACTCTCATCTCTAGCCTGATGTGAGGTAGCGGGGATAGCTTCATCCCCTGAAAAGGCAGGCACTCCTTTCTTGCCTTCACTTAATGTCTCCTACAAAAGGACAATTCATAAAGGTACACAACTATGAACCTTTGAACCTATAATGTTTTCCAGTCTGTAGTGCTGATAGATTTTATGTCTGCAACTTATTACTATTTTATTATAATCATTTTTATGTGGTTGTCTCGTTTGCTTTTTATGGATCTGTCTGACGACTTCATTTTTACATTTGTTCCCCTTCTCATAATTACAGGTCTTTCTTTATCTGTCTCTTTACTTGACTTCTTTCACTACTTTACCCACTGGTATTTTATGCAGTGTCCTTAATTGTGAGGCCTTCGCTATCTTACTCTGTACTTCCTACTTCCATAGTCTTAGCAATAGAAGTCTTTGGTCAAAGCCAGTCTCATATTTAGTATCTAACCAGTTTCAGTACATCCTGGCTTTTGAATATTGTAACTCCGTAGCACTGTGTTTGTTAAAGCTGTGTATCTCTATTATATCTCCTTTGGTTTCCCTCTGCCACTTGTTCCACAACTCTTTGAAATGGAGAAATTCTGTCTAATTGTAGTATTGTGTGTTTGATTTGGGACTAAAGTTTCTAAGTGTAGTACTTTTTCCTGGAATGGCTTGCATATGTATTTGGCTTATAGGATGCTTGTAAATGTCCTAATGTGGAAACATTACTTCAGTTTTCAGGTTGCTAGTAGTCTTCTGCTTGCACTCATATTCTCTTCTAAGTAGTAATCATGCTCCCTGGGTGTTCTTACAACCATTGTAATTCATTCCATCTAGAAAAACAGTCCATTTAATAACTTTGCTTACAGCACAAAGGCAAAAGGCAAATTCTGCTCATTTTGATACTAAACACTCAGCCTAAGGAAGTAATTCCACTGCTTAATAGTCAAATACAATTTAACAGATTGTTGATTATTGTTAGTAGACTTTACTTACACAAAGATACTGTTGTAAATGAAACGTTTTTAGTTGTCGTGTCTTAAAATATTTAACTTCTAAAACAAGCCTCCTGCACGAGAGCAATTGCAAGGCTCCAACCAAGTAATCCAAAAACAAAATGTATGAGCCAGCAAAGTGTGACCTGAAAAAACTTTATTGTTAAAAAGTCATGAAAAACAACAAATAACCAAACCGGTTTCGGCCGGAAAAAAGCACATCCTTCCTCAGTGTGGAAGGCTGTGCTTTTGTCTGGCTAAACCGGTTTGGTTATTTGTTGTTTTTCATGACTTTTTAACAATAAAGTTTTTTCAGGTCACAGTTTTCTGGCTCATACGTTTTGTTTTTAAAATATTTAAAACAAATTATTTCAGATATCAAATAGATTTGTTCACTCATAGACATAGACTCATTTGCATTTCATTTGCTTACAGAAATAAGCTGTAATTCACAAAGATATATAATTGGCACTTCAGAGTAGTACAGCTTCAGAGTTGCAAGAGATCACAGAATTTACATTGTAAGAGGGCTTTATAAAACCCTTTCTTAGTTGCTGGTAAGAGTACATTCTCCTTCTTCAGCTCAAACTACATAGCAAATACTGTTCGTATCTTTCTGCATCACAAATTGTACTTTATAAATAGCTGACAATACAGATTAGCAGTGTCAGTGGCATGACAGGTGACACACTCGCCTTTGATGCAGAATTCTGTGGGCTTTATTCCCAAACCCAGGAAATAGATTGCAACACTGCAGTGCAGCGTAAGGGGGGGGGGGTGCTGCACTCCTGAGTGTACTATAATTTGGAAGAGATGTTAAACTGAGGCCCCATCTACTTGAATTGGTATTAGTTCAGGTTGGATCCCATGGCACATATTGAAAAGTAGGGCTGCTTTATTTATATACAAAAATAACTCTTATTTACAAAATATTTACATATTTATAAATAATTACATATGTACACATATATAAATATACATATCTGTTTGCACATATTCATAATCTCCTTTACATTCATACTAAGTTTTCATCCCCACTTCTTTTCCCATAATCACCATCTGATTTTACTTAATATTGTTGCTAAAATCCATTTAGTAGTAAACATAATTTCATTTTTTATTCCATTGCATATAACCCGTATAACATAAAACAACTTTTTCTCTATTCTTTTAACATGTTCTTTACTTCTGTTCTTATAATATCCATATTTAATCATATCCATGTTTATTTTATCCATTTATTTAAAATATTTGAAAAAAATCGTCTTTACATCATTTTCCCCATAACTTTTTTGTACTCTTTCACATTTCAAAAACACATGTTCTGTAGTTTCTTCTTCTTGACAATGTAAACATATTCATTTAATTTTGTTTTTATATGGCATATTTCTTTTTACCAGCAATTTATCCATTGCCAATCTCCACAGAAAAATCTTGACATTCTACTTTCTGATTACACCACTTGCTTCTTATTTTTATAGCTTTAGTTTTTCATCTGTTAGATTTTACCATGGTTTTACATAGTAATGCTTTATTATTACATTCTTATGCAATACTTCTCTTTCTTTTTCTATAGCATCAATTTTTATTTAACACAAACATATCTTTTCTTGTATTACAAAATATCTTTTCTTGGTAACATTTTATTTCTTTATTTATACACTCTCTTTCTCTTTTACTCTTTTTTACCATATTGCAACATTTATCATACTAATATTTATACAGTTTTACTACTAATCTCTCAGCTTTTTTATTTATCCACTTTAGCAGTTTGTACAAATTTTATGAAGCAGCATATACCACTGTGTTAATTAACCCTAAACCTCCTCCTTCTTTATTTGCTTGCACATCTCCTCTTTTTACTGGGTTTATCCTAGAACCCCATATAAATAAAACATTATCTGCAATACTTCTTTTTTCAAATACTGTTGGCAGTATAAATATACTTGCTAAGTATGCTATTTTCCCATCAGTACTGAATTTATCAAATAAGCCTTTTGCTGAATGATAATTTATATGTTCTTCAGAAAAAGCAGGTTTGTTTTATTTATTCTATTGTTTTGACCATTTAATTATACTTACACTTTATTCCCAAAATTTATACCTAAAACAGACATTTCAGTCATTATAAA
Source organism: Protopterus annectens (assembly GCF_019279795.1). Taxonomy (NCBI): domain Eukaryota; kingdom Metazoa; phylum Chordata; order Ceratodontiformes; family Protopteridae; genus Protopterus; species Protopterus annectens. Next base: position 1,851,888,374 of record NC_056733.1, read on the forward strand.
ATATATACCCTCAATCTTTACTACATCTCCTAAACCTTTACTTTCCTCTTTATTTAAAGTCATACCTGTCATTTGTAAACACTCATTTATGCAAGAAATTACTTATTTTATCCATTTTTTGCAATTATTATATCATCTGCATATGTTAACATGACAGGAATTCTTAAGCCTCCAGGTGTTATATATATATACACACCACCATGTCTGTCACTGTTATTAATAATTCTTGACAGCCTTTCCCCTTTATACTGTATATGCTATCTTCCATAATATTTTCCATTTTTGTTTCAAATGTCTTTTGTATTATTTTTATAAAGATCTTATAATTACTACTATTTAATACTATCTGTCTCCAGTTTTGTAATTGTCCTCTATCTTCCTTCTTCCATATGAATTTAAGTATTCCACTACATAATTCTTCATACATAAAACCTTCATTTAACTATTCATTCAAAATCTTAAAAATATATTTTTGTTAACCCCTTCAGTTTGTACACATTTCATACCGAATTCCATCTGGGCCTGCAGCTGAATCTATATTTACTTGTCATAATACATTACCTAGTTCATTTAAAGAAATCTCATTTTCCAACTTTTTATTCTCTTTTTCTTTTAACTTTTTTACTTTCCATGTTTTTTCACTACCATCTCTTTTTCTTTAAATATTTCTTGTACATATTGTACTAAATTATTCATAATCTTTTCCTGAGTCTTTTCTATTTCTTCTTTTACATGTCTTATTTCTCTCATTGCACTACCATCTTCCTTTACTAATCTGCTTAAGTAACTTGACACTTCTCTTTTTTCTTTTAAAAATACCATTGCTTATTTAAAAATATCTTTGCTTATTTAACAGTGCTTATATTTTTTTCTTGATTTCTTTCATATAATTCCTTTTCTTTGTCAAAGTACTTTCTATCATTATGTTGTAAAGCTGCCAATGCATTATTTGTTTTTATATTTTCCTTGAATATCATTCACCCTTCAGACCAGTTTTTATAAAATGTTCATATAGTAATATGATCTTTCTATAACTGTATTAATAATCTCTTTCTTTCTTTATTCAGTGCTTTCTCATTAATCCTTTTTATTCCTCTGTCTGTTTTTATATTGTTTTCCTTTATCTCTATCCATATTGTAAGATGATCAGGAAACCTTGTTTCAGCTACCTCCCCTTCTTGTATAACTAAACCTTCTGATACTACAAAATAATCTATTTCAGTTCTATAAGTGTCCCTTTTGTAAGTCCATGAATTTTTGTCACAAAGTTTAAACCTAACACATCTTACGTCTAACATTTTTTCATATGTCATTTCCCTGTTATGCTTGCCTCTTAAATGACAACTGACATCTTCTTTTATTATAAATATTTATATTTATCAATATGTAGTCTAAAATCTGATGAAATAAGCTTTCCCTTTCTTTATAATTAGTATAAGCATATAATGTTATAATTCTATATACTTGTTCTTTCCATTTTAAATCTATAATGGCTAATCTTCCCATTTTTACATCTAATATCATTACCGTATTTATGCAGGATATGGCTGTTCCTGAACAACCCTCATTTCCCAAGTGCCAGATTATCTTTCCTCCCCATAGTTTCTCTGTTTGTAATTTTTCATTTGCCAAAAATATTGTGTCATCTAATGTAATTACATCTACATCACATATATTATACGACTCTAAATGGAGAGATGATAAAATAAGCAAGCAAAAAAGAGTAATATTACTGGAACTGAATACATCCTCAACTCTTGGTAAGTACCTTCCCAAGGTGGTCCCTGTTTTTTTTTTTTTTTTTTTTATGCCTTCGTTGTCTAGAAAGAAGTAGTAATCCACAAAAAATGGTAGGCCAAAAAGAGCACTAAAGGTGATAGAGTGAACTATTGAGGATAAGAAAGAAATGATGTATTGCAAGAAGCCCAGAATTTCTGGCAGAAAATATATAAAAAAATTAAGGGAGAAATTAGAGGAAAGAAAAATACTTGCACAAGAAAAACTGTAAAACCTTCAAATTCAAACTTGTGTTCATTAATGCAAGAGATTCATGAAAAACATTATAGAGACCAAAAAACCTTGGGCTGATTGTAAAAAGAAGTGACTGAGGAAGTGTGAAAATATAAAGAATAAAATCTAGAGATTTTTGAAAGGTATAAAAAAAAGAAATATGGACATGCAAATGAAAGAGAGATCTGATATGGTGCAATATTTATGCAAAGGAGAAAGCCAAATTAATCAATACAAAAAAGTAGCCCCAAAGATATTCAAACAAAAATACGGGCAAAGGTACACAGATGTGGAAAATTTCACAATATGAAAATTATGATCACAAAGAGGGGGGTACATAGAAGAGAAGAATGGTAAAGTAAATTAAAAAAAATAGAAGCTGAAGTTATGAAGTACCTGCAAAGTGAAGGATTTAGTGTAGAAAGTCTAACCCAAGTTATATCACAGCATAATGGAACAATGAGTCTCCTAAGTAAGGATAATCAGGAGGAGCAGGAGACATCTGAAGAAGAAATATGGACATGAGAAAGAAAAAGAGATGTAATATGGTGCAATATTTATGCAAAGGAGAAAGCAAAACTAATCAATACAAAAAGAGCAGCACCAAAGTTATTTGAAGAGAAATATATGCCAAGGCATCGTGATATGGAGTATTCTACAATACAATAAATAAGAAAACAAAGAGGGAAAGTCGAAAGGATGATTGGGGATGAAGAAGATAAGGAAATAAAAACTGAAGTTATGGATTACCTGTGAAGTGGATGATTTACTGAAAATCTAACTCTGACAACACAACAGGATAGAATAATGAATCCCCAAATTAAGGAAAACCATTGGAGTGGGAAAGATCTGATCAGTTGCCATATGAAGATACTTTGAAGCCTTCAGCAGATAACCAGTATAAAAGTTCAGTTGGAGTTGCACAGCAAGGGAAGGAACAGGAAACTGTGGCAACTCTGACGCAGTCAGTTTTCTGGAGTGGTAGGCCAGTAAGTTCCTATATGAAAGAGCAATGGATGAAACAGGATGAAAGTGAAGAGAATAAAAAGAAGGAAGATGCTCTGGAAGTTTCTGTAGAATGCTCACAGAAAATGGAGAATAAATAATGTGCCCTCAGTTTAGAACAAAATGACCTAAAGGAAGGGTTTGCTTGATTTAATAGAGATGTATAGACATATTAAGATCAATGAAATAAGTAGGCTACAGAAAGTGAATAAGCCCCAAAATGTTAGAAGTCTGACAAAACAAATGAGCACAGTAATTTGGACTGTTCATAGATATTCATGTAATAAAACAGAAGTCAATAGGATATATTTCTGTGCAGCTAAAGTTATAAAGTTATAACAGATAAAGTCTTATCAAAATAGCATAGGGCAGTAAGGGAAAGGAAGGTGAGCAATCAAATTCCATCTTACAAGTATTGAATTGAGAATACTATAAAGCAATTAAGACAAGAAGTGCCACTGTTAAAAGAGTACAGAAAAGGGAATCAATCAATAAAAATGCTCAGAAAGATAGACAGGATAAAAGCAATGTGCAGTATCAGAACGGATCATGATCTATTGTACATTATTTCAAATAATACACTAAAGATATCAGCACAGGCAGAAAAACTTAGAAGATATGATGATAAATATAAAGGAAAAGTACAAAATAAACAATTTATTGATGACACAAAAACATTTTATAGAGAACTGGGAAACAAGGCAAAAGGAACTGAAACACTACCAAAAAAAAAAGAAGAAAAATATAGACACATTTTCAGAGAAATATCTGTACATCCTGTGGAACATAACAAAGATGCTGAATTGATAGAAGAAGTAAAAGAAAGAATAAAATGGTCAAATCTCCAAGATATGAAATGGGATGAATTAACAACCAGAGAAATTGAAACAAAATTAAGAAAACCTCTTAAATGGAAAATGACAGGCCCAGATGCAGTACCTAACTTTTTGTTAAAAGTATTAACATCTTTACATGAAAATTTTGCCATGAGTAAGAACTATTTATATGTGCACGCTGAACAGAACACAACCCAGGTAACAACAGGAAAAACAATATTCCTCCTTAAGAGTGAACCTTCAAAGTATACTAAAAACTATAGACCAATAACTTGCTTTCTGATGATGCATAAACTATACACTGAAACTGAAGGTAATAGAGTTTATAGTCATTTAGAAGAAAACTCAATCATGCAATAGAACAACAGGGTAACAAAAGAAAGTCATAGGGAACAAAGGATCATCTGTTGTTAAATAAAGTCATAACTGAGAACTGTAAAAAGGGGAAGAACCTAAGTATAGAATAGATAGACTTCAAAAAAGAATTTGACAGCATCCCACATTCATGGATAAAAGAGTGCTTACAAATGTATATGATATACCCTACACTGATCGATTACATTACAGTGACCATAAGATAGTGTCAAACCACTTTGCGCTTAAGTCATGATAAAGAACAAATTGTTATTTACGGGATAAAAATTCAAACAGCGATATTCCGCGGTGACTCGTTGTCACCGCTGCTGTTTTCTCTTGCCCTAAAACGTGGCTCCTAGAAAACAACAGTGCAAAGATGTCCCGTCTTCTGTTTGTGGATGATTTAAAAACGGTATAGCTCTTCAAATGAGGAACTGAAACACAACTACAAGTGGTCAAAACTTTCTCAGATGATATAAGAATGTCATTTGGTCTTGATAAATGTGCAAAATGCAACCTTTAAAGTAGGAAAGGTGCATCACCAAGAAAGTATCAGTCTGAGACAGAAATGTGATATAAAAAACTTGAGCAGGAGGGAGTATATCAGTGTTTGGGAATTGATGAAGGATCAACAATAAAAACATGAACAAATATGAATAAAACTTAGTAAGTGATATTTTTCGAAGACTAAAATTAATATTCAAAACAGCTCTGACATCTAGGAACAAAGTCCAAGCTAAAAAACAATTGGCTCTTCTGTTCTAACTTACAGTTTTGGCGTGATTGACTGGTCCTAAAAGGTACTACATCAATTGGACAGGAAAACAGAAAAAATACTTCATGCTTATCAAATGATGTGTAAATAAATCAGTGTATACCAAGATTATATATTCCCTGTTCCGAAGGAAGCATGGGCCTCCTTCAAAATGATTATGTTTATAGATCTGCAATCATAGGTCTGCATGCATATCTGCTGACCTCAAAAGATCCCAACATAACGAAAGTTTTAAACATGAGGAGAATATGTCTATTATGACTTTCCTGCTTAGCTTAGCAGAAGCATATTGTTGTCAAGTGAGAAATGAAATCAAACCAGAAGTAGATAAAAATCAGGCAGCAACTGAATTTGCCAAAAAAAATAAAATAAAAAAAAGGTTATAAGGTAAAGGATCAGTAGAAAAAGCAAGAAATGTGAAATGCATACATATAGTTGTAAGTACAGAAAGCTCTTTGAACAGCCTCATGTCAATTAGGACTGAATGCAGGAATGGTTAAGGAGATACTAATTTAAACCAAAAGACAAAGGGTTAATATTGGTGGCCTAGGAGAGTGAAATATGTACGTGTTGGTTTACAGAGTCTGTTGAACATGTGGGAGAAACAGACAATTGCAGATTTTGTAAAACAGAATTGGAAACAGTTGCACCTCTTGTTGCTGGTTGTGATATACTAATGGCAGAAGGACTGTATACTGAAAGGCATAATAATGTAGCAAGACTGTTGCACTGAGGTTTATACAAACATTATACTATTAAAGTAGCTGAGAAGCATTGGAAGCATGACCCACAAAGCATTATAGAAAATGATGAATTTTATATCACATGGGATCACCTATTACCAACAGTTCAAAAAATAGATGTGAGAGAACCAGATATAGTAGTCTATGAAAAGAAGACAAAAGTAGCACTGATCATTGAAATTGCTACACTCACTGACTACAGTGTCTTACATACAGAGAGACACAAAGTCATAAAATACCATGATTTACAGGCAAATACAAGGGCAATGTGGAAGAACAATAACCAGACATTTCCAATAGTAGTAGGACCAATGGGTTCTATATCACATCAGTGAATGGTAAAAGTAGTGAATGCTGATATATCAAACTTCAAAGTCTGAAAGCTGAAAACAGCGAAGGAACGGATCAGCAAATTATTTTCCCAGGGGAAAAAATTCACTGGGCTATTTTCTGGGCTTTGCTGTTTTTTCCACTGTAGTGTGACCTCGGAGTTGATATATTTAAGATGGGGGGTGTGGGGGGCAAAGCCCCCTCCCCACTTAATTTTGACTATATTTTATTTATTTATTTATTTTTTTGGATCAGCAAATTTTTTTCCCTGGGAAAAAATTTGCTAATTCGTTCCTTCACTGTTTTCAGATGTCGGGCATTTGAGTTCAACATAACAACGTTCAATATTTTTAGCTTTTGCTGTTATGATATAGACCCGGACCAATGGGTCTTATAAAAAGAATTTACAGTTATACTTAGATATGTTACCAGTACATATAACTCTATATGAATTGTAGACAGAGTCAATTCTGGGCACACTACGGGTGCTGTGAAGACCACATCTGGCTAACATCAATGACTGAAACAATACTTTGACTTATGAATGGGGACATTCCCATCATTGTACTAGAAACTGAAAAAACTTATTTATTTTATTTTACATTTATTTTACATTTATTTACCAGGATAGTCCGACTGGATACATGTCCATTTTTAGCGGACGCCCGGGGAGAAAAGCTCCACATAGAAAAACTTACATAGATTACACAGAAGTTAGCAAACAATTATAAAAACAAAGTAATTATATACAATGGCTTAGTAGTGTTCCCTAGTAAGGACTCACAATTCCCATGGACAGACACAATTAAAAGTAAGAGACATCAGATTGGAAGCAGAGCTTGGTGACATAGTTACAAGTTATGATAATTACAGAATATGCTTTCAGTTTATAACTTAATCAGGATTGGTACATGGGCATAGCCAATTTACTTTGAGATACTGTTTGAGGTTTTTTTTTTTTTTTAAGAGACTTTTGGAGGATTGTAGGGTTATATAGTTTGGCAACGAATTCTAGGTTTTGCTAATGAAGTTGGCAAACAGAGATTTACCAGCAGAGTTATTCGCTTTGTGGGTTTGGACCAGTAGTTTATTGGCTGACCGTAGGGATCTCAGGTTGCTATATGGCTTAATAATATTTTTAAGTGAGGGGGTATCCTCAGGGTGGTACAAAATTTTGTGCGCTATTAAGAGTTGATTGAATTGAATTAAGCTGGGCAGTTCTAGCCACTCTAGTTGTTTAAGGTACTGGCAGTGGTGGGTTCTATAGGTGGAGCCAGTGGCAAATCTGGCAATCTGATTGTAGCTATGGGACAGCTCACCTAGTTTGGATTTATTGAGGTTTGAGAGTACAGACGAGGAATATAAAAGAGTAGAGAATAGGTGTGACTGGGCAATTGCAGTCCTAGCCAGTGGGGTTAAAAATGTCTTGTTTCTATGCAGTGATCCAAGATTCTTATTGATGTCTGTATGGTTTTGTTGATAACTCCTAGCAGTTTGGTGTGATGATCTGGAGAAATATTGGCACCATTGTTAGATGTGACAGAGAATGAAAGTTTGGTTGATCTACAAGTGGGGGAGAAGAGTAGAAGTTTAGTTTTATTGGGATTCAGAAGTAAGCATTGGTTGGTGAGCCAGTTATCACTAGTGTTAAATGTATTTTGGGTTAAGGTTTGCAGTTCGGATGGGGAGGTGGCTGAGTAGATCAGAGTGGAATCCTCTGCATATTGAATGCAGGTAGCTTTAGGGATAGCAGTGTGAAGGTTGTTGATAAAAATAGAGAAGAGTAGTGGACCTAGTGTGGAGCCTTGAGGGACACCAAGTGTGAGAGGTAGCTGGCTGGAGAGTTTGCCATGCCATACATGACTTGGAGAAATTAAACATGCTATATTCTTAATATTATCCACATTTACAGAAAGCACTTTACATTTTTTCCTTAGATTTATGGTTTCATAAGTTTATAGCTAATTACTAGGCTAGGTTGTTTAATAAGCCAGTCTAAGCCTAACTAATTTCCTTCCCAAAGGTGAGAATCAAACATTGTGCATTGTGTCTGCGAGTGAAACACCTTAACCATTATATCAAGCCCCAGTCATTTCCTGCGTATGTTCTTTTTTAACCATTTCCTTACATTTTTTTGTACTTATGTAATTAAATTTTCTTTTTCTTTCTTTTAACCTTTCACAAATAGATATCTTTTTTCCTTTTAGTACCTCCCAGTTTATGTCTTCATCACATTTCAGAAACTTATTCTATGTCCTCTTTAATTTTTTTGTCATCTAAGTTTTCTTCTGTTTATACTATTTCTAAAATGTCTTCTCTTTGTTCATTTTCTTCTCTTCCTTTTTCCTTACTTTCATTTTCATTTTTGCTATCCATCCATAAATGTTCAATGTTGTTGCATTTATAGCATTTTAATTCGCATTTTTGCATCATAGCCCATTTCCTCCACAAATATGACATTTTCTTTTGTCACAGTTACATATCAAAAGCACATCTTCTTTTCCACAAAAAAACAAAAAACTTGTTTTGGGTGGTCCCCAGTATTTTGTAACATCCCTGTTCCACTTCACACTTATCATACATGGTATATGTATAATTTGTTTCTCTTTTTACTTTCACCACACTATTACAATCCCACCCACCACCCCATAAACCCATTTTGTCATAAACTTTTGCAATGTCCAGTTCTTCTTTACATAAAGCTTTCAAATGTCCTTTCAAATTATTTCTTTCTACATCTGTTCAAAATTGTACATCGATGTTCTTTTTTTGTTTCCCTGTTAAATGCAGTTGTCACACAAAGACTGTAACTCATGGAATCATTCTTTTTTTGATATTTTCCAAGAAGATTTTCCATTGGAAAAACAACAGTCTCAAATATAATATCACAAAATGTTTATTTGTTAATAAAAAGAAATGCTCTTACCTCGTGCTTTTACACCCAAAGGAGCTATTGAATCATCCTACACTTCACACCTGTCTCTTTGTCTTCTTTACTTTGAATCCTTATCATGTACTTCTATTTTTTATTTTCTTCTGCCTTCTTTTCTGCTACTCCACTTTGCCTTCTTTTACTTTCTCTGCATATGTTTTCTTTTCCATCTCACCACTATTCTTGAAGATAACCTCTGCATCCTCCTTTTGTATTTTCTCCATAATCTCCCCCAGAAAACATCTCCTTCATTTTCAGGCTCACATTGCACCGCCATTTCTTTAATTAAATCTTCCTACAACCCTTGCAACTGGTGAGTTGTAATTACACTTCCATCATTTGCTGACTCATCTCTATCAAACAGATTTCTTTGAAACACTTCCTCAGTATCCAGCACACATTTTTTGGTCTTGATATTTGCTTTCTCCTTCATTCCTTCCACCATTTCATCACCTCCTCTCTCCATCTGCCTCTCCTTCACTCACAAGGCTGTCTCTGTGCCTGGAATGAAAACAGGAAGTATCCTCCAAAATGGGTCCCACTCACAACAATGGTGAGTAGGAAGAGCTCCACAGTGCCCTGGCCACCTTGTTTCTCCCATGAAAAGAGGCTACTAGCGTAGTGGGACTAACATGGTCGACAAAGGATAAATAAATAAAGAAATCAAAAACAGCCATTTCATTTCTGCAACAAATGTCATGTTTCATTTCAATAATAATTACAGAAAGACACAGAATTGGCATGGCTTTATATACAAAGGACATGAACAACACATGCATGTTTTGGCAAAAAATGTAAAAACAGAAAACTTAAATGAAATTCAGTCTTTAAAATGCTAATTACACTTTATGGAAGATAACAATTCAGGATGTCTTCTTTCCCATGCAATACAGTTCATACAAAATATATGTCAAAGCTGGGCAATAAATGACCAATGCTCACACATATATCTCTCAAAAACCTCAAAACAAACATAATTGCAATGCCATAGTTAGGGAGAGCTATCAACAAATTCTCACACATGTAACTCAAGCTGCACAGATGCAGCAGCCTCCATCCATCCAACATCACTTGACAGAACAGAAGCTCTATTCTTCCACAGTTAACTTTTTCCATGCCCTACTCTTCCACAACTAGCTTTTTCTACTCAATGTTGTTGAGTATTTATCCTCAGAAATACCTCCAGGATTAAAAGTAAATTTGTCTTTCTAGCCTGCCTAGCTCAGGCCTTACATACAGCTTTTTATTTCTGTCACTTCACTTCCTGTTTCCTGCCTGTAATGTCTGAATCAGTTGTCAGCAGCATGTCTTCTGTGTACACTATGGGTTCAGTCATGACTTTATTACCTTCACTGCTATACTTAGTGTTTGAAAATGGTATGGCAGCTCCTTTGTCATTATATGATTAAAAGGCTAAATGTCAGTCCCTCTCAGAGATTTCATTATGAGACATGCAGACACAACAGGATATTCATTTACAAAATGAACCTTCACTTCTTAGATGTCAGCATTGACATAAGCTGTCAACCAGCATTCTTACGTAGTGAGTTACATACTGACATAAATATTAGAAGTACATTTTTCTCATAAGGTCTCATATGAACTAGATGGTGTACGTGTGAAAGTGCACTAGATGTGTATCATGCATCAGTGTCATATATGTCCACAGTAATGTAAACTTTGCATTATTACTTTACAATATTGTCCAGGTTGCATAGGGTTCTCGGAATCGCCAGTAATGGAACATACCACATTTTGTAAGTACATTTATGAATAAATGGTTATTATCCTGGGTTCTGTTGTCTAAAATGCTGCAGGTTGGTGTACTTGGATTGCTTTCTCTGACATACTTATTGTTGTGAGCATAAGTCATGTGTAACAAGTTCAGATAATTTATGTTCAGACACATTAGAAATATTCATGTCTATATAACCATTGTTTGGAGAGTTGTATCTTCAGTTCTGCTGATAGTTTTCATTCCATATTTACTGTGGGTTTTATGTTTTCAGTCTATGTTTGGGATGCTGAACAAATCTCACTTATATCACATTTTGTAAGTTAACAGAACTTTTCACAAGTATACAAAGTTGTATAGACATTATTTAACAGAAATTCTCTTATCTTCAAATCTTTGTAGCCTAAAATTAATGGATCTTGTTCAACTTTATTTCACCCTCTTCTCTCTGCAACCAGTAATGCAGATATGAACAATGTCATATTTTTTACATCTGTTACAACAAACTATGCTCATTTTTCTACTCTCCTCCAAAGTATATATCCTATAAAAGTATTTTATACAGATCATCCTTAACTTGTAATCTAAAACAGAATAGAACATAACTCTTATGAGACTTTACATGGTTAGATGTGTTCTCTTGTTGCTGCATTACATTAGGTGAAATTAAAAATTTTTAAAGTTTAAGTAGCTCATTTGAAGTACGTTTGATAATTTTGTTGTGCAATAATATTTATTTGTGCACTAATGTCCTTAGAAATAGAGAAAAGTCATGCAGAAGTAAACTGAACTTATTTTCAGAAACAGTTTACAAAAAAACACAGAAATCAAGGCAGTGAACAGGATGGAAATAGAAGCAACAAGTTAAGAGAAAAGACTTTAGAAATACATTTACAAGCAATTGTTTTCAATCACTTGCAGGTAGTATGTATAAGATTTAGCAATTACTCAGACATGGACAGATACTGCATATTATTTATACATTGTTACCATCTTACATCATGTAAAGAATGTTTTTATCATGTGTTGCTTAACCAGATCCCCTAGTTCTTCTTGTAACCCATGGGTATACCAAGTACTTGTTCTCTTTATTATAGGGATGTTTCATCATATGTACATGGTATATTTTTTTCTGTTTCTGCTCTTACCTTGTAAATAACTGCACTACATAATTAGAATCACTCACCTTTTTCACGACAGTAAAATAAAACTCTCATTCTGCCTTCAGCTTACTCTGTCAAAACAGTGCGATTGATCAAGAGTTTGCAGCCTAATGCATTGATCATAAAGTTACTAAAAGGATGGTCCAGCTTTAGGATAATGAAGTGGGTGCTGTATTAGAGAGAATTAAGCATGATTTTTGGTCCTTAGTAGGAACATTGGCAGGATATCTGAGGTGACTACAAGTGTATGAAACTGATGACTGTGACATTTTACATGGACAGTATGTTACCACAGTGCCACTTGGACAAAGAGTTGAAGATATTTAAATTAAATCAGTTGATACATATCGGCAGATGGCTCATATTGAGTAGTGGTTGGTGGAAATAGAGGATAATGTCCAGAGAAAAAAAAACTTTCTAGCTGGTTGGTGTTCTTGAAGAGGAAGAAGAGTTTATGAGTTTGAATTTGTTAAAACAAAGCTCACTGTTTGTTTTAGCATTGAGAAGAATTCTACAATATTCAAAAACATCTGGGGTGCCAGTAACCAATTCTGAAAAGAAATAGGATACACCAAACATCATCATTATTCATCTTGTAGCTTGTGTGTTGATATGGGGAAGTGCCAGCATAGCTAGTTGGAGTTTTGTAAAGAATGATATGTCCTTTTAATATCAAGCTGATTTATACTAGATACTTTTGACACAAAATTATTAGAACTGTATCTCATTTGTATATCAAACTTGCTTGTGTTGAAATGTATCAAAAGTGCACTTTGCTGAAATCAAGAGAAATGTACATGTGTTATTGTAGTTTAATTACATTTATATGTTTTGATACAGGATAATGGCACAGCTGAGGTTAACTTTAAGAAAAATAAGGAAACTGTAAATGAGCTGTTAAACCATGAAAAGGCACCTCACAGTGCTGAATAAGACTGGAGGCACTGGGTCTGGGGAAGAGCCTTTGTCCCTTAGCTCAGTGAAGAGGGGAGGCCCTAGGCACTGGTATAAACATTTGGATGTGTATTGTGGCAGTCTTTGCTAACTTCCTGTTTCAGCTTCAAAGGGGAATACTGTGAGAACCTAGAGTCAGGTGACCAGATGAGATCATTCTTCCAGCCCTCTTGGAAATTATATTTTAGATATTAAAAAGATAAATCTCAGAGTATAGACCATTCTGTTTGGGAAGCCTGACTAGATAGACCCTCGCCCACATATCTTGCCTTGCAGTAGTAAGCAACTTAACTAGGGAACAGTATCTCTTAGATTCAGTCACAGATATAGTGACATTTAGTTTAGATATTGATTTTCTTTATTTGTCTGAGTATGTCCATCAACTTTCTTTTCAATATTTCCTATGATCTGAACTCTGTGGTTTACTGCTAATATGTATTCAGTATTTTCATGTACTTTTATTGTTTATTATTGAATATATTTAAAATCTTTCATTGTGGCTGTTCCTTATCAAAAGTATCTAACCTTGGGGAGTGGTTATATTTACTTAGTGACACTGTGTGGGCCATTCCAGAAGGCCTAGCTGTCTTGGTGAAGTACTACCATTTGTATTAGTATTAATATTATACAGTATAATTGGGTTCACTTTTAAGAGCCTTATAATAACTGACTGGTGGCAGTAATAACTACCTAATTGTCTGGGCAAAGTTGGTAGAGCGGGTAATCTGTGCCAGCCTTTCCCAGGTGTGTGTGTGTGTGTGTGTGTGTGTGTGTGAGTGTGTGTGTGTGTGTGTGTGTGTGTGTGTGTGTGTGTGTGTGTGTGTGTGTGTGTGTGTGTGTGTGTGTGTGTGTAAATTAAATTTTAATGAGTGTATGTGTCAGCTACTTGGGGCAGGGACACAAAGCACTGGGTTTATAGAGAGGGTGCTGGAGGACTTGGCTTGGACACTTGGATGAGGATCTAACCCTACAATTGTACCAGTTAGGAATCTTATTGGAGATCTGGAGGGAGACAGATACAGAGACATCCAGACCCCAGGCTGAATGTGTACCCTGTGTGCTCTTAATCAAAATTCTGCTTGATGCAGACAGGTTTGCATTTGGAAATACTGAGTGTATCCATTTATATTCCAAGCTCACATCCCTCTCTAGTGTCAGTGGTGAGGATTCAGGTTCCTTGATTACTGGGCCAGTGTGGGGACAGAACGTATTGGTGGCCATCCCATATTGGAAGCAGTGGTGGGCATCACAGCTTATTATGGAACAAGAAGAATTACTTTATCATTCATGACTGTTAGAGAAATGTTTAATAATAAATGGTAGACACATATGTGAATAACTATTATGTAGAAGTTACACTTCAGTGACAAATGCATTTCATGGAGATAATTAACTCATTCACTCCAATAGAGCTCTGAGGTTTGCACTGTAACTTCCAATGGCCGGATCCTAAGCCTTTTGACATAATCAAATTATGAACTTACATTTCAAACAAATATTCATATCTGTGGAACCATAGGTGTTATGAAGGAAGTATAAATGGCAAACCATTCAGCTGAAACTATTTTCATAGTGGTAGTATTCTTTACGTTCTAGGTCTTAAACTGAATTTTATAAGTCAAAGTAAACACAGCAACTATTACTTTTGTAATATTTTAAACAACTTACAGTATCTCAGCAACCACTCAAGTTACACACATACTGTCAGCAGCATTTTATTCATCTAGCTGAGAGCTTTCATATGAGGCTAAGGAGTTCTGTCTGTGTTATTTGGTTATTGAGATATTTAGAAAATGATATCTATACTAATTAATATCATAAAAACAACAGTTAATATCTCTTTACCTGCACTAGACAGAGGTCAAATATTAATGCAGTTGAGTTTGCTGTTTTGTAAGCATTAAGATGAAATATTTTAAAAACTTGTACATAGCATGATTTTTGAATTATTAATTCAAATATGAACAAGAGATATTTGATGCCTAGAGGTGTTAGTAGGAGTTAACTGCAGATGCACCTGGAGGCGTCACTTGGATGTAATGAGTTAACGAATGTAAGAGACATAAGCTAACGTATTGACTAAAACTTTCACCATATTGAAGGTGTTTCTATTAAACAGAATGCTAACATCCACCAATGCAGACAAGGAAATAATTAAATTTAAAATGTTATGTTTACAGTTGTCTAATCGGACGGATGACATGAGGCACACAGTAATCTGGGGGATTTTGTAAGTTTAGTGGTAGTAGTGGAATGATGGGAAAACAGTCTAAGCAAAGTAAGACTGGAAAAGATTTTTGTTTTGCTATTGATGGTGTTCATTCATTTGAGAAGATGAATGCCACTATATGTCTTTAAATAAGATTGTTAGGCAGCTTTAATGGTTGATGTCATTAAAGAGGACTGCAAATTTATTGTGATCAGAGTTACTTCTTTTGAGAAATTATATCTTTTAATTAATTGTTGTTTATTTGATTTATTATATGCACTAATTTCAATTATTTTGATTTAAAATCAAACAGTATTGTAAGAAAGTCCAGTTTTAATTATTGCTAAAAAATAACTTGCTTCCCATAGCAATGTAAATTAGGAGCATCAAGGTACACTATTGCCTTGTGTAATAGCCAACACTTGCCACACCCTAGCAAGTTTTTAAATTAACCAAATGTAGAACAGAGTTACAACCACTGGCTCCCCAGCATTTTACAACGTAGCTTCTAGATCGATGTCTTCCAATGCTATTTTACTAATAGTAACCGAAACTTGTGAAGAGTGTTTTGCATGTTTATGCACTCATGCGTGCACACACGCACAAAGTACTGTAACTGTAGCAAGCTGCTTGGCACAACTGTAATATGTACCTTACTACATTTTCTAAAATACACTGACTTTCAGCCATAATTGCAAATGCAGTATTAGCATTTGTTTCTTCATTATAGTACTTCAGAAACTGACATTCACACCCCCTAACAGCTGGGGCCCACAGAAGCCACATCCATTTGCCCACACTAGTGACAGTTCCACAAATGGGTAACTTCTACCATTCCTGACAATTGTTTGCCTTAATAGTTAATCTGCTTCAAAACTCTCTGACATGTCATTTATGTTCCTGATAGAACCAGCTAAAGGTTATAATATCATCAACATTAGCTATGGCATGGCCTCCAGCAGGCGGTACACTGTAGAAAGTTACTTCACCATTTTGTTTATAGCCCAAAGTGAAATTTGTTGACTCTATACAACCCAAATAGGGTAACAGTTGCTGAGATCTTGTCTGCCGCATCTATGAGGAGGACCTGAGAGTAACCCTTAACCAGCTCAGTTTTGGCCAGATACTTAGCTCCACCCGGTTGCACTCCTGAACATGAAACAAGCATTTGCTTTTGTGTAGCTATTTGGTTTTATAAGGTCTATACAAAATAAGGTACTACATCTATTTCTGGCTACAGTACCACTGTTGAGACCAGGGACTGCTGAATTACTTTATTACCACAGAATACAACATCTCCTGCAACTCCTTCCACATGGTTAGCTTAACTTGCTTATGTACCTGTCAGTGAGAGTGTTTGAGTGGCCATTGGAATCCTTAGTTAGTTAGTTGGGTGTGCACTGCCTTAGCAGAGAATATATCTTGTAGTACCACTCAGCTGTCCCGAACCTTACCACCAGACCCCCCCCCAATTCCTCTTGTAACCACAAGTATACAAAGTATGTGCTGCCTGTCTGTTATGGCAAGGATTCATAATACTGACAAGGTATATTTTGTGTTTCTACCACTTGCATTGCAACTGTGCTATATAATTACAGTGAATTACCTTTTTCACAGCAGTGAAAGAAAACTCCCATTCTGCTTTAGTTTAGCTTTTCAAAACCTTTTAGCAACATTACCTTTTGAGTGACTGTATACTCTATTGCTTTTGATTTCTAGTTATACCAGTCCCTTTGGACTCAATAATGCACTCCTTAAGGGAATTGTATTCATCCTAATACTCATCAGGGTTTAGTTCTAGGGGTATCTTAACCCCTTGATTGTAAAATACCTAAAATGGAGAAAATCAGGATCTTTGTGGTACTTCTCTGTATGCGGCTAAGAGATGTATCACCTACTAGTCCACTCTTCCTAGTCTGATCTGTGAATGTTCATGGCATGGTCGGAGAGAAGTATTAATCCTCTCCAACAAATCATTTTTCTGCAGATGGTGGGGGAGTATTTTTAGCTGTTTTGCCCAACAACACCAACAAATAACTCAACAAGTTTGATAGTTGACTCTTTGTGAATTAGTATTTCCTAGGAAAAAAATAAACTGCTGAAAACTTCTAACACAGCATTTGACAACCTTTTTTTGCCTCGGCAGATAAGACCACATTAGAAAAACTAGCAGCATAGGTTACCACTATTGAGATATACTTCTTATTTCTAGTGTACAGGGTACTATGTGTCCTCAAAATATCCATGGATTTTCAATGGAACGTTTCCTCAACAACATAAAGCCATAATAAGCAACCTTAGCTTTGTCCCCTGCTTTGCCAGCCTTCTGACACTATTCAGATTTTTTTGTATTACCTTCTCTCTTGTCTTTTGCAATATCTGGCGAGTGGGGATATATATATATATATATATATATATATATATATATATATATATATATATATATATATATATATATATATATAAATGTGTATCATTGCATATGCCCCATTTTTGTGTATTTTATGCACACATGGTTTGAAAACTGAATGCCATGGGCAGTGACCAGAAGTATCTGATGATAGTCCTTTAGGATTACCAACTGCCATATAATTCCTTCCTTTCATTAGTCCATTTTCTATATAATAATTTTCTCCATATATGGACTCCCCCTGTCATTAAGAATGAGAAGTGTTCTGGCCTATCTCCCTATGATCTGTAGGGTGGGATCTTCATGTCACATGTGTAAACTGTCTCCTTACGATCCTTCCTATTACCCTTCCAGAAAGATTCTAATATCTTTGAAAACTGATTTAAAGAAAGCAGCAACCACAATTTTTGACTTTTAATTTACTTAAGTTTAATAAAGATTTTCTGTGTGTTTTAACAAACAATTGCAAGTCTCACTCAGCCTGTCACAAACCCATACAAAAAGTGTTAACAAAGCAGATATATAATTTCCTAACACAGTTTGCTTCAAATAAAATGCTTGATTGTAGCAGAATTCATAGAACAATGTATAGCTCTTTTTTTTTTTTTTTTTTTTTTTTTTAAACAAATGATGGCATGGAAGTCCAATCTGCTAGTGACTACAGTTTAAATGTCACAAGCAAAATGTTAAATACTGAGTGTGCTAACAACTTGGAAAAGCTATGGTCCGATAAGGTCACATCTTTACAAAAGCTGCAGTTATTTTGCATGTGCACTTTTGCATGCTATTGACTGATTGTTAATCAAGGGCTTATAAGATCATTATATTAAGGTATACAGTTCAACATCATGTACTATAAATAATAAATTGTGAAACAGGTCATGCTTGAATGGGCTCATGCTTGGATATGATTAATGTTTGGTTACAATGACCTTGCACTCAAGATAAAACAAGGAGAAACCGAATATGAAAAATTATATTTAGAATTCATTGTTTTGAACTGAAGCCATATGAAGAGCTATTGCGTACTACAATTTCTCTTTATGAGTCACAAGAAAAGTTCCAGGTTAATTATGAATGATTTCAATAGTTTTTCAACAGTTTAAGCATTTTATGTCATGCAGCATATATAGCTTGATAATAGTAATAAAGTGCATTCATAACATGTTAACAGGCAACATGTTATGGCTATAAAAAAGAAAGATGTTAGTAATGCCTTAACCAGGCATTCATTAAATTGTACTGATTTCAAGAAGTTTCAGTTTATGGTATTGGAAAAAAGTTAATAATGCTAGATTTGTTTATACTTTCAGTGCATATTTAGAATATCTGGAACTTTAGTAGCAAATATTTTTTAGAGTAGACACCTGGCCTGGTATTAATGAGAAAATATCCATCAAATGTTTTTTAAAGTTTAAAAAACATTTAAATAAGAGAAATATATGTTAGATAGTTATTAACATGAGTATAAATTTGTTATTTTATATATTTTTGGTACAATCATGAAATATATTTTTAAAAAACTTAGGAGGAACTGCTTTATATTTATTTGATTGTTTGCATATTGGATTTACCATTGGTGGATTTGTAATGTAATTGGTTAATTAGAAATCTAAATGAGTAGTTGGAGATTGAATGTAGTTTCTGAAGAAGTTCTGTGGATTAAATGAATGAAAGCGCTAACACTTCCTCTGTGTCTGGTTGATGTTTTGTTCTCTAAAGTGCATTCATAACCTTTAACTCCATGAACAGGTGATCTATACTGTTATGCCCATTTACACAAAAAGATGTTTAAAAAAGGGTTGGATAGTTTAATTGTACTTTCTTGTTTGTCAAAATTTCAATATTTTCTTCTTTTTCTTTCTGCTTTTCCCAGTTAGGGGTCGTCACAGCAGATCACCTGTTTGCTCATGATTGGCAGTGGAGTTTTACAGTGTCAAGTTGCCAGCCCGACGCCCAACCTTCCACAGAAGGCACACACTCACACCTAGGGCCAATTTAGAGTGTCCAATCCACCTACAGCATGTCTTTGGGATGTGGGAGGAAACCGGAGCACCCGGAGGAAACCCATGCGACCACAGGAAGGACATGCAGACTCCACACAGAAGGCACTCCAGCCAAGAATCGAACCGGAGAACCTCTTGCTGTGAGGCAGGAACTCTAACCGCTGTACCACCGTGGCCACCCATCAAAATTTCAGTATATGTGGTTCGTGTTTTGTGGTGGAATAAACTTGGTATTTTTTGCAACAGCATTGGAATTATTGCTTCCGCTCAGCCATTCTGGAATTTGTTGTTCCTGGTTTTTGGCGTTCTCAATTTTGTTCTTACAATTGCTATATAGATATTGCAAGATCATGAATGTAGATTTTATTTTTGGGGACCATTGCAGTAACCGCTTCCTGAGGTTTGAATTATGCTCTTGTCTGCTATTGGACTTACTGTCAGATAGATTGGGTCAAGTTATTTTGAGAACTTGCATATATCATTGATTAGCAAACTGAAATATTCTATGCATGGAATAATTGAAATTAAATTAATCTGCTATTATTTTTGAGTTTATAGATATTCTCTGATCCAGCAGTGTCCTCTTGATAAGAGCTACAAACTGAAGCTGAAGATAACCTGTTTGGGGAGGAGGGTATTATGTTGGTGTTTTAGTTCAGCTTATTTTTTGAAGTCAGAAATTTAGAGGTATGAGTTACAGTTCTGTGGTAACACGATATTAGAATAAGTGGGTGAATACAGAAGAGCTGGGAAAAATAAAGTCCATAAAAAAGAAGTGCCAAGGAAGGCAAGACTGATGTACTCAGTACTATATCGTCTTAGGGAAGTAGTTTGCTCAAGCATGAGATGCTTATTTGCTGAAAGAGGGGATTTAGGGTAATTAGAAGGAAGCACCCAATTTACAAGTTATAATTCATCTAAAAATTTAAAAGGAATTAGTAAGGAAAATGTTACAAACAAGATATAGCCTGCTGAGGCATAGATTACTAATGTATAGAACTAGTAATATTTAAGAGGCCTGGAACTTGTAATTTAAGAAATGGTGGCTTTAGTAGTTATGGGGTATTAGAATGTCCATTATATAAGACGCAGCCAGCTAATCATGTGCACTGTCTAGACTGTAAAAGAAATAATACTGATTTTCCTTGAAGGATTTTATTTTCTAGTCTATAGACAGAATGTTGATAATTATTTCCATATTTAATTTATGAAGCTGAAAGTTATGCACATGCACCACTGGAAGAAGCTTCAAATGTAAAGATGATATTACAAAAAAATATAAGAATGAGGATACCCAGTCCAAAAGTATTATAAAATAATGTTATTTCTATTATGTATCCTGGGTACTAGAACACTCATTGTATACACGTGATTGCAACAAAATCAATAAAGGAGATGAAGAAAGGTATCGAGTAATAGGGCACCAAAGCACCATCACTTAGATCAAATCCCCTTACAGCCTCAGTCATACAAATAATATGTAAGGTAACAGTGACTCAGAAAGTTGTTACTTCCACCTTGTTATTCATCCTGTATTATTCATGCATATTCATCATGTACCACACAACAGACGGACTTTTTGTATGAGCAGATAGAAACTCATACTCCCAAGGACCTAACAACAACAAAAAAGTACTGGCTGACTTAGTGTCAGCCATGCCTTATAATACCATAAATGTCACACACTGTGTACTTTCTGCACACTCAGATAATTTCTGAAAACTAGATATGTATTCATGTATGTATGTGGTTAATAAAACAGGAGAGAATATGAAGGAAGGAGAGTTTTAAGAAAAGCATGATGTAGCTAAAGATTGGTTATTTGTGGTGTTGGGAGAAGTTTGAAAATAGTTTGTAGTTGCATGTGGCTGGCTATGTGTGGTGCTAGTTTCTTGTGAAAGATATGGGGTGACTGGTTGAGATGGATAGGGGAAGAATGAAGTTAATATAAATATAGAGTAAGAAAGGTGGGTGGGAATTGGTGCTGGGTGTTAGAGTGGAGTGAGCTTGAACACAGTGGGTCACTACCCAGCCAACATAGATACAGAGCCAGAAACAGTCAGTGGATTATTTATTTTTTATTTATCTAACATTTCTAACCAGGTTAGTCTGACTGGGACAAAAAGCCCTTTTTCAGCAGAGGCCTGAGGAGAAAAGCTCCAAGGTAGAATTCAAATAAACTTTGAAAAGAGAAACATTTTTTTTAACAGGCCAATAGAATACTAGAAATTAACACTGAATATAACTGAGGTTGTCAGAGAAAAAAAGATTATAGTATAAAGAAGGGTGCTGGTATAACTAAAGGTGACTACAATGTAAAATTGTTGTTATAAAACACAAGACAAACAAAAGTACTAATTGTAAAGTTGTATTTTGCACTGTTTTTCTTCAATCTATGAAGTTTCTGCTGGCAATGCACGGAGATAGTTCAACTTAGGTTCATAAGGTAAGGAAGCTGGGAGTTACCACAGTATAAGTTGCTCATAAACAGCAGAGCAATTTACAAAATATTAGCAGAAAAGTCATGTGCCATGCCACAGGTATTGGATAAAATCAATTTACAACACATGTCAAAACCATAGTTTCTATTTGTAGCCTGAAATAAATAAAATTTCAATACAAAAGATAAAAACTTTTAGAGCAGTAACATGCTGACAATGAAGTTTGCACTGTAACAGTCCACAACAACAGTAGTTGATGGTGACACAGCTTAAGTCTTGTAAATTATAATTGTATCTTCAGCTGCAGTTTATATGAGTATTCTATTTGATAAATTAATAATGTGGAAACCTTTTAAGTATCTATCTGTTTGTATACCGAGATTGACTTGACAGTAAAGGGAAGGGTTGTGAGTAGTGGGGAAAAAGGAATAGTAACACATATTTTTGAAAGAAATGGAGCTGTTCAATGGAAAAAAAGTGAGGAAAAGACATGAGAAAATAAAAAAGGCAGAAATTATACCTGAACAGTCTCCACAGTGACTATGTGGATACCGTGGAGGCTAGAAAACATACCACCACATGAATAAGTAGAGGCCAGAGTGATACATGTATAAATAAACATGGACAAGGGGATCATTTGTCACTATAAATATTTGTAAGTTTAAGTAACTGCACCTTTGTGGTAGGCAGCACAATAAATTATTTATAATAATATGAGCAGTTTTAAAAGCCAGTGAAGAAGATATGAAAAAAATTAAGTGAACCATTTCAGACAAAATTCTTCATAGGAATAGCTCATAAAGCTACCATGGGCACTGAAGATGCTTGCTCGTCTAACAGATAACACTTAGCAAAATTAGGAAGATGCATTTCAGAATGGAAATGAGCACTGAGATGCTTACCTGTGGATGTTGAAAATAGGCACAAAAGCCCTTGAAAACTAGGTACATCCAGCCAAACATTTGGATATCTAATTAGCTTAAAATATGCATGTGAAATAGCAAATAACTCTTCGCTCTTCCAGTAGAAATGTAGATATGGTGATCAGAAACATGTTTGAAAAACATAATGACAAAAATTATGAAGAAAAATAGGCACATTATCAGAAAATTTATCTTCAACAAAACATCATTTGTTTTTGCTTCTGAAAAAGGGAGTTGTAGGATGTGTGTCGCCTTTCTTTAAATTATTGGTGCCACTAGTATAGTCATGTCATGTAGTTTTCTACACCAAACAACTTCAAAAGTCATATATGATAAGGGGGATTCAGAAAATTGAAAGAAGGGGTAAATCAAGTCGAGAAACAGTGGCATACCTCCAAACATAGGTATATTGTATGCAAGGGTAGTTCAGGCCTTAAAATAAGGATAGTTGAGACATTTGCTCAGGTGAGTAGATACGAGGAGCAGATGTGCAGAGTAGAATTACAACACCAAAAATAAAATCACTCCATTTGATGCAAATAAGGAAAAAATGACTATAAACACCAAATTGCAAAGAACAGCTTTCAGGGAGACTTACACTCCGACTACATTTGGAGTGCTCGGCATCCTTTGCTCACTCAGATATGGTGCTATGATAGTATAAAATACTAAGGAACTAAACTGCAGTAGGAATGCCTAGGATGTGAAGAATACCACCAGGACGAAAGGAGGCAGATGACTACTTTGTAAAAAAATTGTTTATTTACTGCTTTCGTCCTTAGTAAATGAACTTCAGCAGAATATGGAAAACACACATAGCTCCAACTTTTATACCCAGCATGCTGTTGATATTAAACAGTTAAAAAATGAACATCTTAAAGGGCTATGCCTCAAACTTTCCACATATATACAAACATTCATTTCACCAAGCCAAATTCTTAAAAACATGAAATATTCATAAAACTAAGGCTGCTTTTAGTCTTAAGACAGGATTGATTGATATATTCTCATTTAACCCAGGGTATCCAGTGGCATTTGTTTGCAGTTGCCACTGTAGCTCCTTGTATTCAAGGTAGTCATCTGGGAGTCCACCTCTCTGCCCCCATCCACTTGGTCAATGATAATAAATTTGAAAAAAATGGTCAGTAACTTCTGACTGTGCAGTGTTAGTGCATTGTTCATTTCTTTCTTCGCAGTATCATAATTGTGTTGATAAATTCTGCTTTTTAGACAATTCTTCATTTTTCCAATATAGAAACAGATGCATTTCTGACATGCTGCTAGGTAAACAATGCTTCTGCTATTACAGTTGAACTTCTTTTGAACTTTGATTGTACCATAATGTTCTAATCTTACTTCACTATCTTCCAGTTTACATTTACACTGTGTACAACATCCACATTTTTTCATCACCCCCACTTACTCACAGCTAGTCACTCTCTAGCATATTTTTATACAGATATCTTTTTTGTATATGATGAGTCGGCTTTTCCCAACTATTTTCTTATATTCTGGTTCAGTGTCAAAGACTCTCCAATTTTTACATATCACTTTTTTGATGTCAGTGAAATCAGTATGTTAAAATGAATGCCTTACACATTTTGTTTTCATCTATAACAGTTGTGTTGTTTGTAGGCATTTGTTTCCTATGCATCCCTAATAAAAGTAGGAACCCCCAGTCCTCTTCTCTTTTACCTCATTGAATATATTGTTCAGGAAGGGGGTGGGGTACCCCCTTTTAGTTAACATGTCATGTAAAATGTTGCAATTTACGGTATTGCCCTGCTCTCTTGTTGGGTTTGGCTACACTTAATAGGGTTTTCTCAAAAAGCGGGGCGATCGAGTAGGGGTACATGTGTGTAAGATGTATTGGAGAGCGGGGCAGCTATCGGGTTGGAAAATTAATTTATGAGCCGTAGAGAGTTGAGTAATTTGGAGGTAGTAGTGGAATTCTATCCAGGATAGGTTTGAAAGAGCGGTACAGTGGTGTGAGAGGTTAGGCAAGTTTGATGCAAATTTTGCAATTTTATTGTAGCATTGTTGTAGCTTACTACTAAGTGATGTATGGAGGTTGGTGTAAATTGCCATACATAATGGATGGAATAAGCAAAATGTTTGCTAGTTTGTTCCTAGTTTGCTTATCAAGGTATAGTTTGTGTCAGTATAATTTTCAAGTTTGAAATGGGTCTTCTTTGCAGTGTTCAATATATGTTGTTAAAAGAAGAGTTTGTTGTCGATAGTAATTCCTAGTAGTTTTCTGAATTGCACCTGTTCAATTACTGTTTTGTTATGGGAGAGAATTCTGAATTCTGTAGTTGAAGGTTTTGATGAGAATAATAACAGTTTAGTTTTTTTTGGGGGGGTGTTAAGCATTAATTGAGAGTCATTCAGCCAATTTGCTATAGAGGAGAAAGTGTCTTGGGTTATTTTCTGGAGGTTGGCAAAATCATGTGAGGATGAGATGATAGTTGAATCATCTGCATACCGAATTAGTATGCTGTCCTGAGAGGCTTTATTAAGATCATTAATGAAAATATTAAATAGTAGTGGTCCTAATATGGATCCTTGTGGATCACATGTGTTGTTTACTAAGAAATCAGATAGTTGGTTTTGCCATCTTACTTACTGTTGTCTGTTGTTTAGTTAGGATGAAAACCAGGTTATTACAGTTTGGGAGCAGCCAAATTTCTGTATTAGGGTGAGATAGAGTGTCAAAAACTTTTGAAAGGTCAAGCAGGAGTACAGAAGTAGATAAGCCATTAACATGACCTTTGTTTACTATGTCAGTAAAGGGAAGTAGGGCTGAGGTAGTACTATGACCTGGGCAGAATCCATGCTGAGTGGGAGATAAGAGATTATTTTAATGAGGTGATTGAGTAGTTGGGTTTGGATATATTTTTCTAGGATTTTTGATAGTGGGGAGAGGATTGAGATGGGGAGGTAGTTTGAGAGATCATGGGCATTACCTCCTTTGTGAAGTGGGGTAATTATCAATTTTTCCATAGTAGAGGGACATATGACTCAGTGATGGAGCGATTGATAAGAATGCTGACTGGATAGTAAATTGCCTTGGCTCTTAGTTGTAAGTATTCTGGTGGTAGGTTATCGGCTGAGAGTGAGCAGGGTTTTAATTTGGTTAGAAATCTTTGAATAAGGGATGTAGGCATGGGTTGGAATGAGAAAGGTGAATTAAGTGGAGAATTATTTGTAGGGAATAGGGGGTCTATTGTGGTAGTGGTAGAGTTGGGATTTGTTTTTGAGGGAGAGTCCTTGATTAGTTTTTGGATGATGTCAATAAAGTGGCTATTGAATATTTGGGTGATCTGGAGAGGGATTTTATAAGGTGCAGGTGAAGGATTTTGGATGTTGCCAAGATTCAGAAGGGAGGATAATGATTTCCAGAATTTTTTTGGTTGGTGTTTTGGGAGGAGAGTTTAGAAGAGAAGTAGGTTTTCTTATCAGTTATGATAAGTTTCTTTGCGGTATTTCTAAGTTTTTTGTAATTTAGTTTGTTTTCTATGGTCCTACATTTTTTCCAAGTTTTCAAAGCTTTGTATCTCGACATAAGGGTTTGTTTGTTATGCTTTGTCAAACAGGGGGCATGGTTTGGTTTTCAGCGTTTAATACATAGAGGTGCTAGGCTGTTTAGTGTGTTCAGAAATGTGCTGTTGAAGCATTGTATAGCCTCATCTAAGGGCAGTGATTTTAATGGGGACCAGTTGTGAGTTTGAAGGGTAGTTATAAATGTTTCTTGATTAAAGTGGGCAAGGTTCCTGACTGATTTATATGTGTGAGGTTTGGGGATGTGTAAATTGGTTCTGTGGGGGTAAGCAGGTAGGTGGTCACTTAGGGTGTTAGGGAGGGCACTGGCACTGGTTTAGTAGTGGGGGTGGGATACTAGGATCCAGTCTAGTATGGCTTCGGCTCGGGTGTTTAATGCCTGTGTAGGCTCTGAGATAAGTTGTGGGAAACTATGGAGATTAATTCTAGTGTTAGGAGATTTAGAGGTTAGGTTATGCCTGTTCATGTGAGTATCTCCTAGAATGATGGTTTCTTTGGGGATAGTGTGGTTTATCCATCCTAGGAAGTCTTCTAAGTGTGGGATGTTATGACCGGGGGAATATAGATGGTGACAATACATAGTTATTTGTTTATAAGTAGGGATGTCATCCATGGAACCAAAAATTGGGGCTGTCACTAGATGTATATTTATTTTTAAGGAATTTTTATATATTAGGGCTATGCCCCCTCCTTTTTTCTGGACCCTATCTTTATGAATAATGTTGTAGCCAGGTAGAAGGATTTCAGAGTCGAATATATGTGCTTTGAGCCAGGATTCAGTTATTGCTAGGATAGTGGTGACTAAGCCTGGACTAGAATTCTGTAATTTTGTTGCAGAGACTTTGAGCATTGATAGTTGATTGAAAGTGTAAATTATAGGCTTTAGGGGTGTGGGTAGTTTTGGATAAGTTATCAGGTCCATGGTTGGGGTGTACATTTCCACATTGGGGTAGGACTATGAGAAAATGAAGCAGAGTATGTGATTGATGATTGTTTAGTGATGATAAACAAGGGTAATGTAGTATTAATTTAAGTTTAGTGGTTGAGGAGGTGGGGCATGTTTGGACAGAACATAGGGTGTTACTTGCTAGTAGGGATGGAAAGATGCTGGAGTAACTATGTAGGTTGACTTGTGAGGTGGTGATTTGTTTTGTGGATTGTGGGAGTGAAATATTTAGTCTAGAGTGAAGAGAGGTGGACAGAGATAATAGTCGTAGTAAAGAAGTTAGAATGAGTAAGAACAATGAGAGGTGTGATATGTGGTACATTATTATATTGAGAGAAAAAAATGGATTTGTGCGGAGAAATTAAGAATGAAAGAATAGGTGTTGTATGATATTAAAAAGGTGGAGAGGTGTAGGCAGGATAGAGAGGGGTTAGCAACAGAGCAGGGAGAATGAAATTGGTTTGAAAAATCTAGTGGGTGGAGCTACAGGAAGTATAAATCTAGAGGAAGTGGGGGTGGGTGGGAATATAATAATAAATATTCTTGCTTTGATTGTAATAATTTCTTTGTGACCAGCGATATGTATGCCACTATTAACATCCTTAATATCACATCAATGTTATTATTGCATTGTCACATAGCAAATGCTTGCATTCATCCCTTCTTAACTATATACATGTAAATCCTCAGTACTTAAAATATGCACTTTCAAATGTTCAGTTGTGCCTTTAGATGTTTGACCGAAAAGAGCATATGCTAAGTTTGACACACCTACACTGGCCCAGTAATCAAGGAGCCTCAATCCTCATCACTGGCAACAGTGGAGAACTTACACACTGGGAGGATGACAAGTACATGCACAGTTAAGTGCAATTTCCCTTAAGATAACAGAGAGATCATAGTCAGTCTGGGGATGGTTTCTCCCTCTTTCTCCTGATCACCAATAAGACCCCCCCCCCCCACTGGCACAGCTATTGGGTTGAGATCTCAGCTGAGTGGCCAAGCTAAAATCTCCAGCACCCTCTCTGTCCAATCAGTGCTTCATGTCCCTGCCCAAGTAGCTGACACACACACACACACACACACACACACACACACACACACACACACACACACACACACACACACACTCACACACACACATATTGAGATTTGATTTATATACAAACACACACACACACATACACACACACACACACACACACACACACACACACACACACACACACACACACATACACCTAGGAAAAGGCTGGCACAGGTTTACTAGCTATACTTCCTTCTGTCTAGACTATAAAGTAGTTCCAGCTGCCACCAGCCAAATCTTTATCAGCTACTCTACTGCCTGTAACAAAGGATGTTCAATCCTATTGTGTAATGTTACTAATAATGCAAATGGTAGTCTGACCAAGGGCAAGGCTATTTAGGAGTGGCCTGTACAGTGTCACCAAACAGATATGCAAATACTCTAAGAGGATAAATATGTCTCACAGATATCAGTCACACAGATAGGTTTAAATATCTTTAATAATAAATAAATAGTAAAAGAACAAGACAATACTCAGTAAGTGATCAGTTACATCAGAGTTCAGAATCACAGGAAATATTTAAAACAACATTGCAGGACAGTCTCAAATAAATAAATAAAACATCTAAGCAATACTTTACTATATTCCTGTCTGAATCTAAAAGAGTTGCTATGCCCTAAAAACTTACTTACAGAACAACACTCAGGCAGAAGTACAGAGGTGGTGATGAGTGGATGTTTCCAGGTCAAAGACAAAATACAAAATGCACTCTCTCTCTCTCTCTCTCTGAGAGTGTTCTTACATTAATATCAAATATTACTGTTGAGTTAGCTTGGATGTCATAACTTTTTTTTCACCCGACTTTAGTTCCCAAGTTAAACCCCCTTTGTCAGAAACTAACAGAATTTAACATCTCTGTGTGAAAGATGCATATCTCTCAGATGTTTGAAAACCATAGAAGTCATAAAACAATAAGACACTTCTGCATCTCAAACCTAGTAATTACTTCTCTTTCAAGACAATACAAAAAACTTCTAGCTCTAGGCATTGTGTCTGATACTGAACTGAAACTGAGAAATAACTTTTATGGCACAATCGTTATGCAATTTAATTTCAACTTATTTTCTTGATGTTTTGCAAGTTAACCCTCTATGTTCTAGTTTCTTCTGTTAAAACATATACATTTACACAATTACAATATTTTCGATACGTTTCTTTTCTAAGCCAGCAGGGCATACTGTGGTTACATTTTACCTCAATACTTTACACCTTTGCACAAACTTCTGTATTAACCGTATGAATATTCACAAATGAGAATTGTTTACAAAATTCTAGATAGCTGGGCTGGCAGTATTGCCCTATGTTGCACTAAGTATTAACTCCCCAAATTACTGCAGTTTACAATGTTATTGATAACTATGTTCATTGCATAAAACTTATTTGAGTCCAGACTAGCAACCAGTTAAATAAACAAAAATTACTGGCTAGAAGGTTCTCTGATGGAATTCCTATATTACTATACCATATAACAAAAGAAGAAAACAATGAAAAGTTGTAAGAACCCCCCATGCCCCTACCTCAAGACCACACTGAAACATGCCAACAAGGAAACCTGGAGCACTATTAAAAATTCTGTAAAGCAAAATACAAATTTAACTTCACCATAGATACAAGACTACAAAGACAAATGTTTCTCCAGTTATGTTAGGAAGTTAAAGCAAAATGGTCAGTAATACACTGCACTCATCCACAATATCACACATTTCAATCTCATCCACAGTATCACACATTTAAATCTAAAGTATATAACCAATTTATTAGCAGATGTATTTAGTGATACCTTTACCCATGCTATGCACATTGTTGCCCCCACCACCTCTGAAATCCCCTGAAAACCATGTCACGACCTGACCAAAGCCTTTAACACAATATCCCACTCAGGCATAGTAGAAAAGCTAAATGAACTGGGATGTAAACTCCTACATCACCACCTGGATTGACAACTGGCTTACAGATAGGAAGCAGAAGATCATAAAAGGGGAATCTACCTACTGAATGAGACCAGTCACCTGAGGAGTCCCCCAGGGCTCTGTGCTACGAACTGCCCTGTTCAAAATATACTTCTTTGAATTAAAATCCAGTATAAAACAGCTCTGGCTGACTTTGTTTGCAGATTACTCAAGCTAAGAACAGTCATTCAATCCCCAGTTGACTAATCCATCCTGCAGGAAGGTTTGTCCCATACAAATAACTAGTGTAAAATCATGGACTGAAACTAAATACCAACAATACATTAAAATTCCACCACCAGCAAGATAGTCTAGGAATGAAAAATGCAGGCCAAGAAGATCTTCCAGTAGTTTAATAAAACACAGCAAAATTGACAAGACTGAGTGTTTTTGTATAAAAATATACTTCATCAGAATCTGTTACAAAAGCACAAACACCATGTTTAAATACCCCTCCCTATAATCACATGACAGTTTGCATCATCAGTGCACTCACTTATAAAAAAAGCATGCCTTAAAGCAACAACATGTTATGGGTTAAGACATAAAAGAAATATTATGTTATCTACTAGTTTACAAATATAAAATGAAAATAAAAATAATCCATGCCCAACAAAAAAGTTTTGTTATATATATAGTCTGTTGAAATGCACAGAACAACAGCACCTGGCTACACAGTATAAGAATTAAGTTTTAAAACACAAGCTATAGACACCCCTTCATTGAACCAGGAGGATTAGTAGCATGTAATCTAAACTGCCAATGCATTTCCTTTCTTCCAATTTATCCTCCCATGGTCCCCCTCAAAGGTCTTGTAAAACTTGTTCCAAAACACAAAATCGAAAACTGTGACTGGGGTACTCTACAATGTGGTTAGCAAGGACATTTTTACTATCCAGTTTTGTAATATCAGCTTTATGTTCGTAAATACACTCTTTGATTTTCCTCTTTGTCTTGCTTACATAAAAACTTTTACACAGTTGAAATACAGCACCATAAACCACCCCCATACTGATGCAGTTACAAAAATTCCTAGATCTAATTGTCATTTGGTTTAACACCAGGTTATCACCTTCCAGTATGTCATTACAATAATTGCAAAAGCCACATTTATAGGTGCCGGCCCTTTTGCTACTGCGTCCATATTCACAGTGGACAGATGTGTGCTCAAGATAGTTTTTATAGGTCTTGCCCTTTCTAAAGACCATGGTTGGATGGTCCCTATTTTGTCTCCAGATTTTTTAAACAAAGAAAAAAATCTGCCAGTGTTTGATCAAAATACCCCTAATCTGAGGGGCTGTGTTGCAAAACTCTGTAACAAAGGCTTTTTGCATAATAGGCCCATCCACTTGTCCCTAGAAAATATACCTGTGGCCAAAGTGGAGGTGGGGTGTATAAGGGGCTTTCTGTAAATATTGCTACCCCATTGTTCATTCTGATAAACTTTAAAAATAGTAGCATCCAAATAATTGGTACTTTCCAACTGAATGGTGTGAGTAAACATCAAAAAAGATGATAAAAATATTGTCCAAAAAATGGAGATATAACTTCCAAGTTTTAACCTCATAGTGTCTGAAAAGAACATGTCATTCCCATTGCAACATTACTATGTTGGCAAATATGGGGGCACAAGATGCCCCCACGGCTACCCCTTTTTTCTGCCTATAGTATATAGTATTGCCTCTCCAGAAAAACAAAGTTATATTTCAGAACCAATTCCATACATAAAACTAAAACATTAACAGTGCCATTGTTAAACTCAGTGCATTCACACAGAAAATCATGGAACCATTCCAGACCTTGTTCATGTGGTATAATGTTAAATAACTCAGTTACATCCATTGTTAAAAAAACACAGTCCCTTGAAAATTCAAAGTTTTTCATTTTGCACAAAGCATTCTGTGAGTCCTTGCAAATGTGTTCAAAAGGTTCCAAACACTTTTTTAACGAAAAATCCACGTAGACCCCAAGGGGGTGGATTTTGGATTTACTGGCATTTACAATTGGTCTCATTGGTGGGTCAACAATGTTCTTGTGAATCTTGGGGATCCCAAATACACACGGGACAACATAATGTATTACCTGAAGAAGCCTGTGTACTTCCAGTGTGATCTCCCCCTCTTCCACCATGTCTTGCAGAAAAAAATCAATTCTGCAGTATGCCAGTTTGATGTAACTCAATGATGTCTCCTCATACAAATCACAATTTGTGACATGGTTCATCATTTTGTACAAGTAGTCTTCTCTGTTCATGAGCACTACCCTTCCCCCTTTGTTGGCTTTCATGACCTTTAAATGTTGAAAAAGCAATGTATACTCATGGTTATTCAAGTTACTTCTGTTATTATGTTATTATGGTTACATTTGCAAAGGGCTCTGAAATCCAGCTGTACCATTTTTTCAAACAATATTAAAGGCAATGGCAATGGGGGGTTAAATGTGCTGCTACATTTCAAAATATTGCTAGTAAAATCTTTTTGACTTCCCAGTACTAGTCCCAGATTAATTTTTCTGAGGTACAACTTCAAGTCGATTAACCGTGAGTCTATTTTAAATTGAGCAGAAGGAACAGACAACTCACCCTTGCTGAGCAGATCTGCATGTTTAACAGTACATTCAAAGTGACTGTCATTTAATAGTTTAAAGTCACCTGAATGATTAAATATCAACAAAGGTCCTTCTGTGGCATTTTGCCCTTGAAAGTCAGACTCATCGTTGGTTAATGCATTGTGTTCCCCAGTTATGCTGTGCGATATCCCTGTGTCACCTGTTTCTCTGGTTCCTTTTCCACTGGTTGTGTGAGACACTGTTCTGTCTCTGACTTTTTTATTCTCTCGGAACAGAAAACAAATTCCCCCTGCACTGGCTCTAAAGGGATCTCCTGGTGTCCATTGTGGTTGCACCTGGTGGTTTCTGCTTCCTCGGTGACATCATCTTGTGCAGAAAAATTCTTGGACACTGGAGGTCTAGGATACGCCCTCCCTTCTTCATAGGCCACCCGCTCCCTCTCAAATTTCTTTTCCTTCCTAGTCCTGATAAAAGATATTTCATGATCCACTTTCCTAAAAATCTCCTCATACTCCCCTGAAATGAGGCAAACTGTAAGTCTTTGTGTAAAACTGCATCCAAGCTATCTGCTTCACTAATGAGCACATCCAGTTCCTGTAGGTTATATTTGATAATACACTCCAATAGTTCATACCCATCCCTGTCAAACATGGCAAGCAACTCAGAGTAGAAAGGACTCCCCCATTTAACACCATTGGGGAATTTCCAAGTTCTAAGGCCCTTGGGATTTCTTTGGGCTATAATGCTTTCCCGCAAATAGACATTCTCCAGCTGTAATTTGTTCAAATGAAAAGAAGGAAGTTTTGAAAGTTTGTGGTCCCTCACCAACACCATAGTTGCAAAAAGATAGTGAGCTGTTAAACCATTGTTTTAAATCCTTGTGCTGGTCTGTTTGAGGCTATGAGGGAATAACCATAATAGCCTCTCTAGAACATGTTCTTTGACCAGCAGTTAACAAACAGCTTGATGTTTGTTCAAATTCCTTATCAGCCTGCATAACACCATCGCTGTTCAAATTTCTTATCAGCCTGCATAACACCATTGCATCTTTCTTGTAAATTATCCACCTTTTGAGTAAGTTCCTGTACCAACTGAGTAAGCAAGCCCAGGTTCTGGGAAAGTTTCTCCAACTCACCTGCTTTCACTCCAGGTCCAGCCATACTGGTAAACACAAAAAAGCAACAATACATTATCATAATCTTTGGTTAGTCATCTACCCTAGGGAACTATCCCATTGTGAATACTCCCCTAAAACTGACTTAGTTGTTTCAGATTTTGTGGAAAATTATCTGGACAGTGACCTAACATTTGACGAATGTGTGTCTGCTGTCATAAGAAAATCCTTCTACATTGCACAGCTTATAAACAAAGGGATTGTGTTTAGATGTTGAGATGTCATTGGTTCCCTTTAGTCATTCCTCATTAGGCTGATCATTGAGTATAATGTCTCATTTGGCATGTATCTGACCAGTCACATGCACTACGTGGAATATCCACAAAGATATAGTACTAAAAAGACAGAAGGCCTAAACAATATGTCCTATATATAGTCCATCTCAAAGCCCTGTCACTATATTTGGTACCCTATACACTTCTAAGACTTCACCTGTGTCTGGCATACAAGGTATCTTCAAAGCCCATACTGATGAACCTACTGCATATGAAGTCATATGGCATCAGAAATACCCAGTCCAGTACTGGATTGTGTGTGTGTGTGTGTGTGTGTGTGTGTGTGTGTGTGTGTGTGTGTGTGTGTGTGTGTGTGTGTGTTACAGCACTATGTAAAATTATGCAAAGATGTATAGACACACAATACACAGGCACACACACACACACACACACACACACACACACACACACACACACACACACACACACACGAATTAGAAAGCAGATCACAAAACAGTACCCATTTACCACCTCTACTACTGGTATCAGTGTATACTGGAACCATAGCTGCTTCAGCAGGCAAGTGTGAGATGTATTGCTTCACTTAATGCCTAACAGGGATTTATAACTTTGCAGTGATGCAAATGAGTAACTTTACTTAGGCATTGGTAATTAGGTAAATGAAAATTCTAACATTTAGAAAACTGTTTCTTGCCTAGCAATGACATATGGATTGTTTGTACTTAATCTTTATCAAACAGGTTGTTTGAGTATGTCTTTACCATATTTTTGCAGGATTATTATATTCAGTGTCAGTCTGCTTTGCAAGGTGGTATGGCATTATTATTTCTGCAAGACTGTGGCATTTCAAAGAAAGACCAAGGTTAAGTACTGTTGCATCAGTCAGATAGAGAGTTTTATTCATTTATTATCACTGGAATATTTTTCAAGGAATTCTTGACTGAGATCACACAGTACACCCATGAAACTGTCCTGTGCATTCCTGCGTATTGATCCAGTTGCTGTGTACAATAATTTGCAAAGATGTCACCTGTTACTGTGTACCACACCACACAAAAAATACTCAGGCTTGTGCATATAGTGCATGTGTGTATGTGTGTATGTGTGTGTGTGTGCGTGTATGCATGCGTGCATGTGTGTGTGTGTGTGTGTGTATGCATGTATACACATAATTCTTCATCTTCTACCTGTATGTACATGTAGTAATTTTGGCTTGTCAGGTCTATATTAGTTTGCCAAAAGTTTTTTTCAGCAAGCCCCATTCTCTCGACCCCATTCAGTGAAAATACACTTCCTCGAATCATGGAGTTTACCAAGGGCAAGGAACAACTGCCCCACAGCACAACAGAACCCACAACTAAATAAATCAAACCCACCTAAGTGGGGGATTTCACCACCTAACTATATATAACAACTCCAAGATCACACTACAGTGGGGAAAGGGGCAAAAGTTGTGTAGCTGTCCAACTACTTCCTTGTCCTTAATAACTTCAGCAAATTGCGGAAGTGAATTTCACTGAATAGGCATTGATGGAAAGGTGTTCACTGAAAAAAACGTTCAGCAAACTAATATAGACCCAGCATGTGTTCTATATACCTATAAGACTTACATTGAACCAAGGCATACATGTCTAGCATAGGTTATGATACCCTATATGCTTACTGAGCCTTTATAATGCAAAGTACACAGCTGGAGATATTCTGTGATCATAGCTGTCAACCTCTTAGTGGAAGAAATCTGGACAAAGCCTGACAAAATTGTGGGAGGGGGGTCAAAGGCTCAAACATAGAGACACATTTTAAATATTGCTCTTATAAACATAGAAAGTTTTACAGTAAAATGGTTTGTGTTAACATACATTTTCTGAAAGATTTGAAGTTTGAAACTCAAATGCATGTCATTGTTCAGTGACTTCAATTCTCAGATCATCCCAGTGATTTGTTAGAAAATCACAAATGTTACAAGGAATAAGACTGAAAATATGAAGCAAAGATCTGCACATTCTGCGAATGTCTGGACAGTTGAGAGGTATGTCTGTGATCATACACAAATATGCTCAAATTTCCCATGTGCTTAGTCCAAAGCATACAGGCTGCAATGTTGTGACCTTGCCTGACACATGTAACCCCTTTTTCTCTGGGTGCCACATACTACCTGTAATCCTCCATGCACAGTAATATAAGTGGAATACTTTGTGATTGTTAATATGTTGTACATGTCCCATACTATGCCCTGAGGGAGTACAAACAGGTGAATAATTCTGTCTGTGGTTTATGTCTTTTAGTGCAGTAGTTCATATGGCATTGGCTTTGTGACTGGTACATGGTGTGAAATTGTTCATGAATCAACACACAATATAAGCAGCACTCATGCAAAAAATCCAAGCATTCATACAGATGCACTGCTTAAGCTGAAGTACATTGGACAGCTGAACTACTACCTAAACAAACACCTGATTGGAGAGGACAGATTCCAACTCCCACTAATGTCCTTCATCTTAAAGGTAACTATCTGTGATATCTGAAAACCTCAGAGGTGAAAGTCTCTCACTCTTTCCTTCTGTAGAATAAAATCACACCATCTACCTCCTTACCACAGTGCCAACAACACAGTTGGTTCACTTACCAGATTACAGCCTATAGACATCTTTATGATATGATGCATGTCTCAAACCACATTTCCAGGTCTACACGCACAAAACCTTCTCAGCCCTCCAACTTCTCTTTCAAATAGGCTGATCTAGGTGCATTTTGACATTCCTTTAACGTGTACTTTTAGCCTTAGAGATTCCTGTTACTCGCTTGGTTGGGGTAACTATGGGTGAACGAAGATTGAACTCCCTAGCAACATTTGCCTGGATTTCAACCTGCTGAGGATCGGAGATCTTCCATAGGAAAAGATTGTTGGCAAGTTGTGCTGGCAGTGATATCCTTTTGGGAGGTATTTACCCCTTCTTCGAGATGGTGTGACTGTGGAGTTGGTATAAATAAGTTCAGGGCATGTAGGGGGTTGTCTCTACACTGGGATGCAGAGATCTTGCCCCCCCAAGCAAAAAAAAAAAAAACGTTTGGGAGGAATGCAGCTCATGTATTCTAGTCCTCATTCAGTCTGGATCCAGAATACCCCAGATTTTTGCTGGAATTATCTATTGACCAGATACTGCTGGCTTTTTCATGATGATGGCCAAAACACCTGTTACCCATTACAAGAACACCCCCCTCCTAGTATGAATAAGTTCCAGTATTAGGTCTGCCAGTTTAGCTATAATGTCTCTTATAACCACACATTCTGCTGATGTGCATAGATCAGTGTATGAGACTTGGCAAACTGCACAGGCTGTGATTTAAAGGGTTATCATTTCTGTTTTTTGGATTTTGTTTGTCATTACTACTACTGCTGCTGAGGACTAAGATGCTAACATACAAGCCAGACAGCTAACTATAGGACAATGCAAGACAAATTTTACTTTCATAATGGATTTTTATATCACGCTTTGTTTTCCCCACACAATATAAAACAAAAGGAGATTATGCTGCACAACTTTAAAACAATAATCTAAGCTCAGGTAAAATCAGGGCAGGATGTCCTGAAGAAGTCTTAATATCAATCATGGGCTAACTCATACCTCTCAGCTGTCCAGATTTTCTCAGAATACCCAGATTTTTGGCTCAAAATTTTATTTCTTCCTCATAAAAAATTGTGGTTTTCTGGCAAATCACTGGGATGCTCTGAGGATTGAAGTCACTAAACAATGGCATATATTTGAGTTTCGGACTTTAGAACCTTAAGAAAATGTATGTTAAAACAAACCCTGTCACTCTACCAACT
Source organism: Protopterus annectens (assembly GCF_019279795.1). Lineage (NCBI taxonomy): Eukaryota > Metazoa > Chordata > Ceratodontiformes > Protopteridae > Protopterus > Protopterus annectens. The sequence continues at coordinate 1,851,926,554 of NC_056733.1, forward strand.
TACTAAGTTTATAAGAGCAATATTTAAAACATGTCCCCATTTTTGGGCCTTCGTTCCCCTATTTTGTCGGGCTTTGTCCAGATTTCTTGCACTAAGCAGTTGAGAGGTATGATGTGTATAACTTCTCACTGTAACTTTTCTGAAATCACACAAAAGTATGTGTGCTTTGTCTTTATAAATTAATTAAGGTACTTTCATTGCCTTTTTCCTAGGGGAGGGTTCACTTGGCAAAGCCATTTTTTTCATTAGAGGTCTGGGAAGAAACGTTCCACATTAAAGACATTTGTACTTAAATTTTAACGTATAAAAATCATATTATATGCATTGTGCATAGCAGACAGGTCTGTAGGGCATGCACCATGAATTAAAATGTATGTTCATGTGTGTGTGTGTGTGTGTGTGTGTGTGTGTGTGTGTGTGTGTGTGTGTGTGTGTGTGTGTGTGTGTGTGTGTGTGGTAATATGTTTTTCTCTCTCCCTCTCTCTCACTCTGTATATAAATATACTGTCTATTCACTTTAGTCAAGTAACCCATACACCAGTCTCTTAAACATTGATTGTAAAAGGTCAACAAACTAAATGTCAGTAAAATATAATGGTCAAGCGTGCCCTTATAAAGAAGTTACCATCCAGAAACGAGCATATGCATACAAATTGAATGCAGGGTACTCCCATTACTGGAGGCATTTCTTCAGTGTTCTGTGAAATCTAGGCTACAATCTGGAGGTTCATAGAACTGTCCAAGCTAGGTATTCCGCTCTGATGTGAAATGGCAAGGGCTTTAATCCAATTTACTCTGATGTAATATTTGACGAGCACATTTATTCTAACTTTTAGGTAACACAGTTTTTAAAAACACCAGGGATAATTTTAAACCAGAAAAAAAAACACATTTTGATATTAACATTTGTTTAATGAGTTTAGAAAATATTGATTGAAACTATGCACCATTTCAAAGAAAATGTTTTATGTCTATATCATGATCTCCACAGGCTTGAATTTCTTATAAAAGATTTATAACATTACTAAATAGCAACAATCTTAGAAAGGAAGCAATGATTTATTTATAATTTAATCTAACAAAACAATGGCATTACTCCTTATGGGAATGGATCTACAGTCCACTGGTTTGGGTTTAATTCCTGTAATCTCTGTTTCTATACTGTGCAACTATATAGAAGTTACTTAACTAGTCAGCAGTCCTGCTCTTTTCATAAAAGCATTTATTTTATTTATTAATTTAACCATTTAGTTATGTTTGACTACCAATATATCCACTGAGTTGAGACAATTTTACGGGAGGCCTGAGGAGAAAATTTTTGTTGTAGATGGTATGTTAAGATAATGTAAGTCAGATAATGACATTACAAGTCTACATGGGCTCTGGTTAAAGACATTATTTTTCAATACACAACCAAAATTATAAAATCCATTAATCCACTGAACAAGGAGGCAATCAGATCAACAAAGTATATATTTTTCTATCTGTTCTTTCATGTTTAATTAAACCTAAACATTTAAGTAACACAGGGAATGTAAGATTAATATAAACACATGAAAAATTCAGTAGCTTCCCCACAGCCCCCAAAAAATCCAGCAGAATTATTTTATGGGAAGTCAAGATAATTACACTTTATTTGCGATTTTATGTGTTCCTATTTTCATAATTCCTTGCCAGAGCACAGCTAGCCCCATTTTATTGTTTCCACATTTAGCTTTTGTAATTTGTCTCCAGCAGAAATAACACAGGTGTTTACAGAAACTCAGAGGATGATTAACATACATAACAGCAGTACTCCAGGATTTATCCTTGTTTAGCTGTGTACATTTTCTCCTTGCAAAGTTGTTTCTATCTAGGGTTAAACAGATGAAATGTTGGCATACAACTGAATGGAAAAGAAAACATTTTCTTTGAAAAGATGTCTTGAGATTTAATACTTTTAGGCCTGAAGCTAATGCTGTATTTTCTAGACAGTAAATTATTTTGTTTTGCATGCTTAATAGTCTGCATTTTTTTCTGCATTACTTACTGATGCCATGGCTTGTTCTTATAGGAACAGTACTAAACAAACATTCACAAAAACCTTAAGCAGGCACATTAAAAGGTTTTGTACCATTTCCAAACATTTGACAGTGCTCACCTCTCAAATCGTGCTGTGCCATATATGATAACTCTGGTGAAAATTTGTGTCTGTGCATGCAATCATCAAGACTAGCCTTGCCTGACCTGTAGTGGTGACTTATTAGTTAAGATGGGTAGAGGCATCACTGGCTCAACCAGCGTCCTGTGCCAGTCCCTCAACTAGTCCCCTACCCCCATCATCAAAGTAAAAAAAAATTAAAAAAATTAAAATGTGCTCTGATAGAGTATTCATGGCAGTCTTATGCATGCCCTCTTTCAGAAGGTATCCCTACCAACTATTCACCTTCACTGGAAGAGGAAGAAAGAAAAATGGAAATGCATTCTGATAGGCTACATGTGGCAGTCTGTTGCATACACCCTTACAAGCACACTGCCTTTCTACCAGCAAGATCACAAAAAAGTTGATTTCTGTGCCAGCATTTCTGAAATGGTGTTAGAGAAAGAATGCAGGAATGGCAGTAAGATAGTGCCCTCTGACAGGTTGGGCACATGCCCCTTCACTCCACAATTGCTAGTCTAGTGTGGCTGGGAATACATTTTGAATGGAGTATGTGCTTTCAGTAAGTCTTGTATATTTGTTGGTGTAGATTTAGGTCTCTGCTAAGAGTATTTGTAGAGCCTCTGTTTTTTTGTGAAGAAATGGGAGGTCATGGCATGAAATTGAGACACAGATCATCTGAAAACATCCAGCAACCTGCTGAGTATAATGAGCATTCTGCTAACCTATTAGGATGGTTAAAGAGTTTAAGGCCTTACATTTGATTGGTTAAAAACCACTGGAGCCTTTCTAGTTGAGTGATGTGCCTGGAATTGTACATACAAAAGGGGACATTGTCTTCGCTGATGGGTCTGATAAGGGAAGGTACAGAAGCAGGATGACTTCTTTGGTTCTCAGAAATATTACCACAGAAGTTAACTGAGCCAAATAGAAGGATTATGATATAAACATGATGACTGAATGAGAGAAAGTTATCCACATAAGTACTTAGGTGTATTGTGATCATAACTGTCTGAAGAAGCCTACCATTTATATTATCTGAGATGGGAGCAGAGTCATTCCTGAATGCTACTATGCTGTATATTTTTCCCATTAAACTTGGGATCATTTTCAATGCACCCGCTGTGTGAATATTTCAACCCTTGTTTTAGCAGTCTCATTGCTTCACTCGTAGCTTTCATCCTTTTATCAGTGAATGCGGAAGGAGATATTATACAACAGAGGTACTAAACCCAAAAGTGAAATTCACACAGTAATGTCATCGCATGCACTTCTGTTACTCCTGCTTTGCATATTTGACAATGTGCTTTAAACCTCAGTTTTCAGTATATTTTAGTCGTTGCTTTCCCCAATAAGTAATGGCATTTTTGTTATGTAAAATTGCTATTTTGAATCACTTTAACTAGCATATTTCTGTTTTTTTTTCATTCATTTAAGGCTTGTCACTAGGTATGATTTTTACATTATTTGATGATTTACTCAGAGTTATACAGTGTTAAGCATGTTGAGGGTGTGTACCTGTACTTGGGTCTATTGTATTTACTACATTTATTTTTAGGTTACTACAGTTATGTTAAGGCTGTTCTGGCAACCTTTAGTCTGCTATAAATCTCTTAGAACACAAGCAAATATTTACTTTTACTTCGAAATAGGAAAAAAATCACTTCATATGAAAAAAAGAACCACTGCATATTCAAATCTGATTTGTAATAAGATCTAGAGGTCATGCTACAGAATGAAAGCATGTTTGCTTAAAGAGGGAAAATAATTCCGTTAAACGTGTACAAGCATGACGGAAACAAATAACTAACTCATGAGATGTCAAAACGATCTAACAAGAAACTGTTCAGAAATAGTGGTAAATTTGAGTATTCGTCTTCAGACTGAGATCATGGTTCAACAGAATTAATAAAATGGCAAGTTATGTCTTGTGCACAACCTTCAAGTTAACTAAATATTGCCTTGTCAGCAAAAAAACAAAAAACAAAGCATGCTTTCTCCCATACCCCATCTATGGAGGAAATGCTGCTAAAAGGAATATGAATGATGGAGAACTCGTTTTCCGCTGCTATTGCTGTAAAACCTCAAAGGATGCAAAATTAATCTTTTATGAATTTTCTTTGAATAAGTAGGCCAGCCTCAAAGAAAGAATGAAGTATGTATTACTCCTGCTGTGAACTGGAGCCACTGAAGAGAGTCTGTTTGTTGTTTCCGAACACTATGACCATTTCACTTCTATCTAAAACTAGGAAAAAAATATCCACTTTGGTCTTATATACTCCCTTGTCATAAAAGTGCAGCAAATACATTTAATAATGCATAGTGTGTTAACAGATAATGATGTTTTTAAGTAATCCAATAATGCTCATTTCCTGTGCAGGCTGGAAACGTCTGCCCGGAATGGGTTACGTGCCTCTTTCTACTGCTAAGTATCTGAACACTTTCTGTTTCACATAGTATTTCTATACAGAAAAACATACTTGCAGATGTGGTGATCTAATGGTGAAGAGACAAACAGGTATAGATCCAAAATGACGAAAGTCACTTGATTTTATTTCTTTTTCTTTTCTGATGTTATATTGTATAACCTGTCTTCAACGTGCAGATTGTGACACTACTGCTTTCTTCTTTATCTATTTGCATTTGATAGTTGTGATGTGCCGATGAACACTCAGACAGTTACTATTGAAAAATGGGTTGAAAGACCACTTTACCAGTTAAATAACATTAGCAGGATCTAGCTCATACATTGCATTACTTTAGTAAGAGTTACATGAAATCATATGCAGAGAAGTGGGATAGTACTACACTCTAGTAGTTAATGAAACTGTCCAGTAAATTCTGAAATTTTTCATAGGGGTTCTCAAACAAGGCCTTGGCCCTGTACAATGCATAGGGTTGGGTGATGTGCCCCTGTGACTCCTGCTAATTATACATTCTAAGATAGATATACCATGCATAAAGAGGAAATCTCCAAGATACAGCAGGCTTAGGGCTGGTATTTATTCCTTCATACTGCACTTAAATGTTTATGGTTCCAATGATTGCATTTGGACTTCTCAGACTGTTGAGGTACTGCAGTAAATACAGGAAAGTAGTGCAGGGCTATGCACATTTAGTAGAGGGTAGTCAAAAAAAAGTAGTGCAACTGGGTATGTCAGGAGTGTTAACAGGGCAACATAATCTACCTAAAATGTTTATAATTTACACTGTTGATCATTTGGCTTATTTATATCTACCATGCATAACGCTATAGGATACCAGCAGGTTATATAACCATGTGCCTAGCAAGTGGGTGAGCAATAAGAAGGGTGAGGGTCTGGTCGCAATGAATGAATTGTAATTGCTTTTAAGTTTCATTATAGAGACAAGTAAGAAGGAAAGTTCCTGAGTTCCTTTGAGAGAACTTTCTAGAACTTTGGGCATAGAGTGCTACTATCCATAAAATGTGGTAGCATGGTTTCTGTAGTTTCCTGTGTATTGTAGTACGGTGAATGTAGTCTACTTTTTGCTAGAGTCTGGAATTTTAACAGTTGTAGATAAAGAGGTACAACAGCAGACCTCTGTGTTTAAAAATTATGGAACTTTGTGGTACTGAATTGGCTAGATTACTGATTTTTTCCTTCTTTTTTTTTTTTAACAAAAGTTTGTTAGCACTACCTGGCAAGTAAGCAATAAAGGCCAACAGGGTTGCTTGGAGGGCATTATTGCACTTAGATAATGGGCTGTGTGTAAAAATTGCTGTATTTTACTTGCTTATTTATTTTTTATTACTACATTATTTTTTGTATATTTTTTATGTAAAATAGTTCTATCGCCTAATGTTTCAAATTTGCTGCAGTATATGTTAATGGTGTTGGAGGAAGCATTGTATATCCAAAATATAACACTTTAGAAATATATCCAGGTATTTACTTTATTTTTTTGTCCCTTACTCTTAAAACATTTGGTTTACTGACAGTCATCAGAGAATGAAGTTGTTAAAAAATTACTTTTATTTCCTTCAGAAAATTTATGTTAGCACAGATCCTTTTATTTACACAAGTTCATGATTTTATACAAGCAATAATTAAAATCTCTTCTTATTTTTGAGTCTTTGTTACCTCTTTATTTTAGGCTTAATCCAGATTTCTTCAGTACTGCTGCCAGTGGCCAATCTCACTCACTCACTCTCTATCTCTCTCTCTCACACACACACACACACACACACACACACACACACACACACACACACACACACACACACACACACACACACACACACGCACACATGTATGCACAAATCTGCTTAAGAAAATGTATGGTAAAACAAATCCTGTTATTCAAGTAACTGTCTAATTTTATAAGCACAGTCTTTAAAGTGTGTTCTCATTTTGAGCCTTTCTTTTCCCTTGATTTTAGGCTTTGTCCAGGTATGTCGAGCTAAAAGGTTGACAGGTACGCAAACCTCTTAACTGCTTCTGCTGCTGCCAGGAATCACTTGATTGCTCTCACTCTTCACTCTCTCTCTCTCTCTCTCTCTATCTCTCATACACACACACACACACACACACACACACACACACACACACACACACACACACACACACACACACACACACACACACACACACACACGCACACACACACATACAAATAATCTCTACTGCTTTTATGCATGCATTCATTCAGACACGCAGACAGAAACATAAACATACACAAACTGTTTTTCTGTTTGATTTTAATTTTTTACACTGACTAAACATCAAAAGCACTGCTTAGTGAGTGTAAAATAATAGTAGCACGATCAATCTCTGTCACTCTCATACACGCATACACTCACACAGACATAAACACATACACATTCAGTTTTTTTATTTATATTTTCATTTTTTTCTTTTTTCTTTTACACTTGCTATACAGCATAAGTGATGCTTAGCAAGCATAAAATAAAGGTGGCCATTAGATTTCTTCAGTCCGAGCTCCATGGCAGCATTACCTGGAGATTAACACCCTGCTAGAGAATGTTTGTTCTCCAATCAGGGTGCAATCTACAAGCTGCCAATTCTCTAATGCAAGGAATTAGATAGGTCGCAAACGTAGGTACAAATATTTTTGTTGAAAAGTTCAAATAGAGTGATATCCTGTGCAGTGCCACATACTTTTGTTTACCATCTTGTAGTCTGGGCAGTGTACTTGGTGGATCTTAGATGCTGGTGAAGGTACCCCAGTAGAAGTTGTAGATATCTACAGAAGCATTATATATTTATTTCAATCTGACTGAATGTTTTGTTGGTACAAGGCTTCATATCATTCCTGAGATCATTTGGGACCATCACAGAGGAATGCATTGTTCTTCGTGGCATTTAGACATATTTTATTTATACAGAAACATTTTTCTGAGGACTTTCTGCAGTCCTATCTGGTGTTTATACTACATGACAATGTCCTTATGAGTAAACTACACACTAGTATATTATTCAGTATTGGGAGGACCTGTTGTCATCAAATTTTCCCATAAAGTGTTAACATAAGTGTTAGACCATGCAGGATCACACACTAACCATTTTGACATGCCCTGCTAGACTATCGCTTGATCAGAGTGCATCCAGACAGCTTTTATTTCTTGGGTTACAAAAAAGGTAACATTGCAATTAAGCTTTTGAGTCTTTTCTACAAGTTTTACTTATTTAATTTAGTTATTTATTTGTTTGCTTGTTTACATAAACAGTAATGAGAGTGGTTAGGTGCCTTCAAGGAATATTTTTAAAAAAATGGGTATGAATGACATCTTCTGAAGCAGTGAATTATGATCACTAGGACAAATAGAAGTAATATGGCTGTCACCTTCAGGAAAGAGTCTAAAGTCTGAAATGAAATGTATACACCAGTTTTTCTCCTGTTCAAATTCACCATACACTCCCGTAGCAAATTTACCATAGACTTCCATGCAGTCTGTGCAGAGCATCACTTTCCCTTCAACCTCTTACTTAATGTAATGACTTTCAATAATATTGCATCTAGGAAGAAAAATGATTTCTCCCATGCTGTGCAACCTCCTTTGAATGTGTCATTTTTGAAAATGTGTACATTTTACAGACTGCCTTCTCCTCCATAATGTGGCATATAAAAATATTGATTGTAGTAAAGAGATCTTTGGGACTGTCTTATTTTTTTAAATTCTCTATCTGGAAAAACATATGTGGGCCCAATTTAGCCTCTTAATTTTTCTGCAAGAAGTTATTTTTAATCAATGTTATTTCAAGTTAGCACTGTGAAGTTCAGAGGATCTGAATAGGTAACTGAGTTTACCTTAAGCCAGACTAGGTATCTCCCCATTTTCTTTCCTGAACCTAAAAATGAAGGAGAAAGGATTCTCCATGCCTTGGATGTCTACAGACAACTCAAGTACTATCTTGACAAAACTAAATCTTTCAGATCTTCAGTAAAATTTTCATTTTTTGTGAAGCTAAGAAGAAGCGACAACCTGTGTCAAAACAGACTATTTCTAAATGATTGTCTAAGGCTATTCCTTTTTGTTATAGTCACCATAACAAAACCTTTCCAGGCAGAGTCAAGGCCCACTCCACTAGGACCTTAGCATCATTTATGGATTTTTGGAAATGGATTGGATTAAGTATTCTACGAGCTCCTACCTGGCCATCTGTACATACATTTACAAAGTACTGTAAGCTTGTTTCCTTCTCTATGTCCAACTTAAGCTTTGCTAGGACCATTCTTCAGAAGCTCCTGGACTCTTCTCTTTCCACCTCCCAAATGTAGTTAGTTAAGTTAATCTACACATATAGCTAAGACTGCTACAGCAGTGATCAATATGATGAATATAGTACAGTTGTGTAAGTTGAAATTACCATAACAGTAGCTGTTTGAATGATTACTACTGCAGTAGCTGTTCCCTCCATCCCCTTTGTTTTTTGGTGCGTCTTTTTATGCCCAGGTATGGACATTTATTTTTGATTTTCTTAGCATTGTCCATTCATGGCTCAGCCTCCCTCTCTCAGCTGGTAGGAAACCACTGAAGGGCTTTGCACCCAAATTTTCTTTTAATCAGCTTATCTCAGTTGTTTGACAGTTTGGGCACATAAAAGGTGTCCTGAAGTTTTGGAAGCTCGCCGGTTGTTATACCCTTTGCAGGATAAAACCCATATAACTAAAGCTACTACAGCAGTGATCAATGTGATGAACATCTACAGGTGTTAATTGGAAATATACAAAAAGGTGCTATAGGCTTGAATGAGTTAAGTACTTATCAACAATTTATGCGATATACACAGGGGATAAGCCAGTAACATGTCTCATGCCTTTAGGCATGTTCTCATGTTGTCATTGTATTTGCTGTAAATACATTTTAATGTTAGATCAGCTCTGACACCACGGAGTTTTATTCTAAACTTTGAAGATGTATTCAGTTGTGCTTCCACTTGTATTGTTTACATTGCAATTTGCTCATACTGTGGATCATTCTACATTCATAAGACTATTTGTAAGCTTAGTGACAGAATAAAGGAACATTGTAGAGCAACTGGAATCTCTGACTTTGAAAATGCTTTACCCAAACATAGCTCTGTTTGTTCCCATTTTCATGTTTTAATTTTTCTGTTCTTGAAAAAGTTGTTGTGCCTTTTAGTGATAGTAATACATTGTTTGAGGTTAAGGAATTACAGTGTCAAGTCAGCATGTATGCCAACATGCCCCCTGGACTGAATGGCAATTTAAACATAAAATGTTTACTCAGAAGGAAAAGATAGCTCATGACATCCTCATTGAGGCTGGAACTTTCTCTTGTGTATTTTCAGCTGTTTACTTTTGAATTTTCACTCGCTCATATTTGAATACTGAAAGATTTCTGATGAAGTTTGATAAATTAAGAACAAAAGTGCTCAAATTAGAATTTTTTTTCTAGCTTTCTTCCTTCCTTTGTCAGAGTTTTTTTTTTTTGTTTTATATAGTGTTCAGTAGTACCTCTTGGATAGTTTCATCATACTATAATGGTTTATGTCAGTGTTTTTCAGGTTATTTAACTTTCTAAGAAGTTTGTAAAATGGAATGTTTGCCTCAAACTGTTTTCTTTTAAACTAGGAAACTCAAATTTTGAAAGGACAAATGCTGAAAAAAAAGGTTGAAATTAATTTAGGCCAGAACTAGTGCATCACATTTTTGATTTTGTTAGTATTTCCCAAAGTTGTAAAAAATGGTTAGATTATTTGTTGATTGCATCTTTACACTCTTTGTGTTGTTGTAATGTTGTCCAGAAACCTGTTCAGCCTATTTCTTAATTTCAGTTTCTTTGAGCTCAGAAAAGCCCATCTCAAAAATCTACCTTTTAGTTCTTCCCACTGATTTATCCTACCTTCAGTTTCACTAATAATCTGTTTAAGAATTGAGAGTAAGGACTGTTACCAGCAATAAACCTGAAGTAACAACTTTTAGTATTTAAAAAGGCATTCTTTAAGAGTCTTTTAGAATCTAAATTTGATAAAATATTATAGATGTGATGTCCATCATCTGGGCCACTGACCAAGGAGTCTCAATCCTCATAATGGACACCTGTTAGGGACGTTCTCTTGGAACAGCTATAGATACACACTGTATTTCCAGATGCAGCTCTCTGCACCAAACACAGTTTCCCTTAAGAGCACACAGGGAACACACTTCTACCTGGAGATGTGTTTTTCTCTCTCTCTCACCAGGCCCCAAAGAAGATTCCACACTGAACATGGCTATGGAGTTGAGTCCTCATCCGAATGTTCCAAGCCAAGTCCTCCACCTCCCTCTCTGTGAATCCAGTGCTCCATATCCCTGCTCCAAGTAGCTGACACACACACTCTTTGAGATTTGATTTTCACACACACACACACACACACACACGCACACACACACACACACACACACACACACACACACACACACACACACACACACACACACACACACACACACACACACACCTGGGAAAGGCTAGCACAGATTTACCAGCTATGCCCCCCTCTGCCTAGACTATAGGGTAGATACTGCCACCAGAACACTCCAAAGCCAGCTACTCTAAGGTTCTTACCAGGGTATCCAATTATACTTAATAAAATTAATGCTAATACAAATGGTAATGTTTGACCAATGCAGGAAGGCGTTTAGGAGTGGCCACAGTGTCACCAAATAAATATAAGTACTCTCAAAAGATAAATATTTCTAAAAGACTAGCCACAATGAAAAGTTTAAATATATTTAGTAATAAAAGAACATGAAAATACTAAATATCTATTTACAATATACACCAGAGTTTCAACCACAGGAAATATTAAAAAATAACTTGATGGAAAGATTTACACAGATACAGATAAACAATATTTAACTAATCTCACTATATTTTCCTGACTGATCTAAAGAATTTTTGTTCCCTAATTCACTTACTAGAGCATGGCAAGATAAAGTGGGTGAGTGGGCCTTCTTTTGTCATGTTTCACAAACAGACTGCCCTGAGATTTCTGTCTTGTCTAGTATTAAAACATCAGAATGACATCATTATAGAATGACATCACATGCATCTGTTTATCTGACTTCTGGTTTCCACACTACCCCCTTTACAAGAAACTGAACCACAATCTAGTGCATATGTATCAACATACACACACACAGAGCTGTGTTAAGATGTGTTATAGCATCTGGAAGCTATAAAACCATTTAAAAAGCATTAACACTTTCAGGGTAACAATTAATTAACCACTTAGGACAATACAAGAGGATTCCTAGTCCTGTTTATCACATACACTTTGTCTCTGGCTCCAATCTGAACTGTAAGATATAATATTTATGGGGTTAAATCAGGTAATTTAATTTCAGACTATTTTTCAAAGTTAGCTGGACTGAGATTAACCTCTTCTTTGCCAGTATCCTCTGTTACAACATATTCATTTCAACAGTTACAATACAGGCTGACATACAGGTGTAATTATTTTTTTGTCCAGCAGGACCCACGGTTGGTACATTTTTAACAAAAACAGCTTAACAAATACATTGTTAATACAAGCACCATTACAAATCAGTTTGATATACAAATGGCATATAATATTTTACAAAACTCCAGTTAGCCATGCTGTTATGTGTTACACATCCACTGCCATACTTCTCCTGGGATAGCCAACAATACCTCACATCATCATAATAGATAAGAAAGAAACATAGTTAATTCCTCAAAGACCAGGTTCTGACTCTCATGTGGCACTGACTGTAGAACTTACTTCCCCCTGCATGAACCATGGTAAAGTTGTCCCCAGTGTTTCAGTGATTGTTTTTTGCAGAACTGGGTTCAATATGCCTATAGCCATACTTGCACAGATATATATATATATATATATATATATATATATATATGTATATATATATATATATATATATAAATATATATATATATATATGTGTGTGTGTGTGTGTGTGTGAAGTTGAAACAGTGTATTGTTTGCATTGCATAGAGAACCTGAGTTGTAGTCATCTCTTGAACATGACTTGTGTTCACACCTCTCAACTGTGCAGATTTTTGCAGAATGTCCAGATTTTTGTTCCAAAAACTGTGATTTATTTTCTGGCAATACATTGCCAAGTCATTAAAGATTGAAGTCAGAAATTAATGACAGACATTTTAGTTTCAGAATTTCATTCTGAATTTTCAGAAAATTCATGCTAACAAAAACCTCTTATTGTATCAACTTTCTAAGTTTGTAAAAGCAATATTTAAAAATTGTCCCTATTTTTGGGCCTTTCCCCCATTATTTATGACTTTGCCCAGGTTTCTTGTCCTAAGAAGTTGACAGGTATCCTTGTATATATTAATTGACTCCAATGTCTGCTGTTTGTACATTCAATCAACTATCTTGTTTGCTTTTGGTTTCCCTTCTGGAAATGTCTATTTAGCCTGATGTGTTTTTCCATTTAGTACTTATGCATAAATCATGTTATAATTTCTGGTTATTACTTCATGATTGCTTTAACTTTCCCCAGTGGGCTGGGGTATTACTAAACAGAGTGTGCAATCCCCTCCTATTTTTCTGCACTGTATGTAGTATGACCTACAGTATGGAGGACAGTTCTTGTGGGCAAAGTCAATTGAACAAGTCTGCAATGTCTGTCAATCACAGTCTGCATACTGGTGCACACCGAGGGATGTGTGCACCACTTCCTCTTATAGCTGAGACTAAAAGAATGATTTATCTGTTAGTTTCTGCTGTCACTGACACGTTGCTCCTTTACAAATTGTAAACTGGTTATTTTCCAGCTGAATGGCACTTAATATAACTAGGGTAATACTGAACCTGATTTTGTCTCTGCTATCTTTGATATAGTTCTCTGCCTGACGTCCACTAGCAGAATTTCAATTCATCTGAGATTACCTCAATCTCTGCACATGAGCGATGCTATAACAAAGTAGCCAAGTCATCTAACAGTCACAAGTACAGGGCCAATCACTGAAAACCCATCAATTGCAAGAATTGGGGCATACCTTAATATACTCACAACTAGATACTACCTGCAGTCATATATATTTTTCTGGGAAATGTCCAAACCTAAATAATACTCTACACTTATACAACCCCACAAGATCATTGTGATCATTGGACAAACTACTACTAGCAAGAACCAAATCAAAAAAGTCTGCACGCAATTCTCTGTACTCCTCCACTATTAAAAAGTATGTAACTCCATCCCCCTAGCTATCAGAAAAACTGAAAATGCAAATTGCTTTAAAACTGTGCCCATGCTTTACCCCCACATAGTCAGCTATCCTGTCATCAAAAGTCAAAGTAAAACACATTTCAAATCAAGAAATCTTGTGCCATATGATTATAATTCTCTCACATCTGTATACTTTCTAAATTCCATCAATTGTGTCATCCATAGGCAATTGCTTTCTGCATAAATCTAGATTTAGTCTACCCCTTTTTTTCTGTCACCACCCTTTCCTCACATGTATGTATATGTATACTCCAACTTCCTCCCTTCACCACATAACATCTTAAATATCTTTTTTTGTGCTTTACTCTTTTTCATTCTCCCCTGACTATGGTCTATTTTGCTGCAAAAATAATTTTAGCAAGATTTTTTCACTTTAATGAGCACTCAGCTTTGCAAAATACAAACAGAATTCTCTCACTTTTGATTTAACCATATATACTGTTCATATTACTAACAGATGTGATTGGTCTTGCAATTTTAAAACATGTTACATTGATCTGTTTATTTGATAATATGTTGTTACGTCTTTAGTTCATGTTACACTGATTGTTATATTGTCCATATCCTTTCCATGGTTTTGGAGCTTTTCTCCCTGTGCCTCCATTGAAAATGTGCACTTCATATGCCCAGTCAGACTATCCCAGTAAACAAATGCAATACATAAATTGCAGAATGCAACTGTCCAAAGCCTTGCTCATTTGCTTTTCTCTCCTGGAAGTATGGTATCTTGGCTTGTAAACATTAACACAGTAAACTTGCTGTTCATCATCACTGTAGTGGCCCATCTCTGTAACCTACTGAGCTGTAACAGCTTGTCTTATACACTGCATGCATCACTTTGTAGCACAATATATTATTATGTGCTCCCTACTCTGCTGTCATGGCAAGTAGTAATATGTAATTATGTCATGCTCCAGTGTCAGTATGGCTCAGTAGAAGTAATTTTTATCGTAAGTGAAGAGATGAATTGTTGTTAGTGTTGCACAGCCATCATGTGGTATGAACAGTCTTGCCATTACTGTGATATCAGGTTCATTCATTATGTGTTATCTGCACTTTATCTAGAATTGTATAGACATAAAAACTGGCAGGCCTTAATAGTACATGCCACAATTCCTTTCTGAGAATCATGGACAATGCTATATGTCCACATTTGTGTACAAGATTTGTACCCGGACTCTTCCTGGTATGTAGTTGATTATGCTGTTACTCCATTGTACACATGTGTCTGTGAATTGTGTAGGGGTTTAGTAAGTGGTGTGAATCATGCACTAATCAAATATGATCGCAGAATCTATTTAATGGACACATTCATACTGTGTAAGTTGCTGGGTAAATAGCCAATGGCTAGAGTCTGCCTGGAGTTTATGTTGGAGTTAATGTTAAATGTATGCCATTTTCAATGCAGTCTGACTAAAATGTCATTCTTCTTACTCATCTATTACAGCACTCTAGATGCTTCCACATTTTACATTTAGAAGAATGATACTTACGACTCATTATGTGACATCTCTCCAGCACCTACCTTTCTATGCTTACAGCAGCTTCAAATATCTACTCTGATAGGTCATTAATGCCTATGAGCAAGAGAATACATGTCCACCTCCCCTCCTTGATGACAGCTTTGTTAGCTTCCTCCAGCGTCCTACCAAGTTTGATCCTTGTGTCAACCTTTCTTATAACCAGGTATCCCATGTCTCTCTTGTCATGATCAGCTCCAATGGTAACTAAGAATTCAGTCATCACAGTCCTTTTCTCTGTACCTGCACTGGATTTGTTTTCCTGCCTCATTTCCATGCACATGTCAGTGATTCTCCTTCTTGTAATATTTCCCAGTTCATCAACAACAACCTGGACTTCTTACTGCCCTTATTATTTGCCCCATTCTGTGTGCTCTAATGTAATTTAAGTGAAACAGGAAGTTCAGTGTTTGTGTTGCCTTAAGAAGGCAAAGGGTTAATTTCGCTGCAGTATTTCTTCAAGAAATCTATTTTTCTCATTTATCCAGAGCTCAGGAGTCAGACACCTTGTTTCCTGATATGTATAGAGAGGCAATAGCAACTAAGCAGTAAATTGAATAACTTCACAAGGTTTACTTCAAAACTGACATCTAAAATCTGTTCCCCTTCATTAACATTCAGAGGATTGTTTCTTTCGGTGACATGACATTTTTAAAGAATGTGGCATTTTGCTGTAAAATGGTGTGTTTAGATAACTTTGAAATATTAAGCCCTGGAGTTCAAAGGCAGCAACTGCGAGGTTCAGGTACTTCAAAATGTGTCTAGTAATATTATGTTTGCCACTAGGGTGTTTAATTCTCAGGTCTTTGAAAAACTGGTGTTGATGCTTAAGAGCTAGGAAGACCACATGTGGCTTTTAATAAATACATTGGTTTCCAGTTGCTGCTGTTTCTGACCTTTTTACTGGCAATCTTTCTTTGAGATGCACATTTCTTGTAATATACTAGGACTCCCTCAAAGTTTATAGTAAAATACTGACTTTACTGTCTTTTCTTTTTATGCTTGGAGGGAAGATAAGTTTCTGACAGGACACAAAATCTTTGATGTACTACATCTGATATTTTGATGGTGTCAGAGTAGTTTCTTGCTATTAGGATGGTTCTTTAATTGTGTAGCATTTTCAGCTCAGGTTTAAACAGGAATGGCAGCTTAAAGTAAGACAGGCTTTAAATCACTGTTAGTTTTATATCTTTTTACAGCTATTGTTGATCTCTCATATGAGAGCAGAAGTTCTTAATCCAGAGATCATTTATTGTTCATGCAATTTTAAATCTTGTTTAAGTTAGTAGCAGGATCAGGTATAACATATACAGAATTATCACTACTTTCTGATGATTTCTTTGGAAGTATAACCAGACATATCATACTTTATTATTTCCTTGGGTTGCGATGATCAATACTGATCATTTCTACTCTGAATATCACAATGACTCATTAAAGAAAAACAACCCAAGCTTGTCATTCAATATTCAGAATTTTTCAAGCATTGTCCTCAATTTTAATGTTTAGTATTATCTGCAGTTCTTCTTATTGGAATGGATTTTAAGGTCTTTGCTGAAGCTGCAAAAATATTTTCTTGTTTTATTTTCTTCCCAGACTAAAAGAAATGCAAAGAATAACTAGAGATAATCATTTCTGTTTCTCAAATATTTTAACACTATAAGCAATACAAACAATACATCTTTTATATCCTATACCTGGGATGTGACCTGGGAATAACTAGGCTAACTAGGTCTTATATCCAGTTTGCAGAAATGCAGAGCCCCCACCCCCACCCTCATCAAGCTAGTCCCAATGCAAAATACTAACACCTGCGATGACCAAGTGTCATCAGGAAGGGTGCAAGTTATGCCCCTTAACAGGCTGATTTCTGTTGGCAGTGCAGTGCTCCTAATGAATAATCACATTTTCTATGAAGAAAGCAATTCCAACTTGATTTCCTTATTAGACTGTCGCCCACATAATCGTTAACCATCACCATCACGGTCACCATCTGTCCATTTGGGCACACTATACTCTGTTAGGTCAAGATCCAGATTGCAGTGATCCTGCAATTCCATTCATTTCATCTCCCTTTGATGTTATCGTTAATAAATTAGCAACTGTGATAGAAATGTGTGTAACGTGGTCTTCAAACGTGTGGTCTTGGATTGATGCATTCATCCTTTAAAATACCTGGTCCATTTTGCTATCTAAGAATTGGGCCACTGCAGAATATGCTAGATTCACTGCATCTCAACTTTTATTATATTCTTTATCAAAAAGCCCTTTACAAGATGATTGAATTTGAAAGGAAATATTAAACATAATTTAATTTAAGGATAAAAGCTAAGGTATGTACAAAATAAAAAAAATTTCAAGATATAGATTAAACAAAAAAAAACTGTTAAGACAATCATTTAAATAAAACAAATATCCAGGTACTAAGATAACAATAACTAAAGTACAAATTCACATTATAGTTAAAACAAGAATCATAATTTCAGTATCTAAAAGTCACAGTGAAACAGTGTGTTAACATTCAAATCAAAATCTGATTATAGAACACATCACGTCATCATACCTCTTAACGGTACAGATTTTCACAGAAGGTCCAGAAGACTTTTGTGTCATATTTTTGATGTGTTTCTCATAAAATTGTGTTTTTTTTCTTCTGGTAAATCATAGGCAAATCATTGAGGCTTAAAGTCAGAAATTAATGGCAGACATTTGCGTTTCAGACTTCATACCCTTCATAAAATTCATGCTAGTGTGAAACCTGATATTCTATCAATTTTCTAAGTTTATAAGAGAACTATTTAAAAAGTGTCCCTATTTTTGGACCTTTGACCCCCCCGCCCCCATTATTTATGGCTTTGCCAGATTTTTTGCTGTAACAGGTTGAAGAGGTATGTGCATCATACATACATAATCTGCATTCAATAATAAAGTCAAAATAAGGAACAGTGATTCAAAAGAAGGATAAAAATAATTCTAAGCGTGGAAAACATTCATGCATAGTGAGATGCCGCCATTTTTCATCCTTCCAGTGATACTGACAAGCATAAGATGTAGGTTTAACAGCAGTTACAGGTCTAGCTGATTTAGGCTTAGCATATTTAAATGCTTTAATAAAGTTTTCTTGATGTTGCAAGTCATAAAAGTAAACTTTAAATCAAAACCCTTCTGTCAAACTCTTATGTGGGGGGGGGGTAAGCTGTCTTATTTCATTGTTAAATTATTCAGCCTATCGTGCAACAGATGTGTGAAAGATTTAATTTCAAAGGGATATAGACTAGAGTTTATGGCAATTTCATCCTTTATATATACACCACCAGCCACTTGGGACAAGACACACCTGGCAGTGGCAATGCTGGAGCAACAAGTTACTTGAGGAATGCTAGAAAATATCCCTCTGGAGGAACAATGAGGAGGTCACTACACAAAGCTCTTCCTGGTTCAAATGAAGGATGTCCGTTAGAAAAAAACAATGGAGATTACTCAACCAGAACAATTTATTTTTAGTGTAAGCCCTCTCAGGATGCTCTTCCTCTAGTCTTTAATGCCTCTGTTGATTGGAGGAACCTTCCTTTTCTGTCTGAGACAAAAGGGTATCTATACGTCCCAATCTAAAAGTGACATGCGCAGTACTTTAGGATCTAGGGTGAGTGAGTGCCACTTCCAATTTATCTCTCTCTCTCTCCTCTGAATTGCCCCCTGTACCAAAGGTGTTCTCAAAATTCCAGAGCTATTGTTTTCTACTTGAGGTTACAGAGATACATATTTGTCCCTACTTAGATGACTGTCTAATTTATTCCCCATCAGTGAAAGGGGTAAAATGATCCCTGATACTTTCCTTGCATCGCCTAAGTAATCCCCAGACCCTGGTTTGAGAAAAAATTGAATGATTTGGTGGTGGCTTGCAGTAACACACAGGGCACCTTTAGCTTTGCAAAGGTTAACCATCCAATCAAAACTCTCTTTTGCAGGCATATGCAAAAATCTTATGTTTGCCAGAAGGATCCTCAAAGACCTCAGTAACATGTTCTCCCTGATTCAATAGTCCCACTAGGCAGTCTGCATATAAGGAAAACTATGTGCTACTAGGAACATTTCACCACAACACAGTTATCTTCAGCATCAGGTGATTCTAGTTATCCCTCTGTGGAGAAAGTGTTCAACTGGTGACCACAGCAGGTAGAGTTCAGTCAGTGCAGGTCCATGGCAATTCCTCAGGGAAAGCAAACCCATACCACGGAACTCTTTATATCTCTTGGACTTTGCTTCTAGGGCACAAGTAGAGCAGCTGAAAATCTATGTGTCCTGGAGCAAAACCATACTGTGCAACCACATAACTAGCAAAGAGATAAATTGTTGTTTTTGGAGCTGGGACCATCAGAATCACTAAGAACATGTGATCCAGGGCTCTGAGAGAGTTTTGATTAGAGGGTTATACCTTTGGGATGATTAAGATGTCCTCTAAGTTAAAGCATGTTGCTAGCAAATTATCCATCTTCTCTCAAATAATGGACTAATTTGGGTTGGCTTAAGATGTTTTCTTTTTAAATGATACATTTGAAGTATTTATATTGTTGCTTGCTGTTGTCAGGCCAAACACACAGAAGTCCTATAGATAATATTTATTTTAATAATAAAAACGGGAAAAACATATTTATCACAATACATACTTCTGGTTACCCAGTAATATTGAACAGTAGTGTAGTTAGCTTCAAGACATACCAATATTGTAACAATAACAATCGTTTGCATTTTGTAAAACATGGCAGCTCAGTAGGAATGATGTTAACAGTTCACCCATCATGAGTACACTGAAAAAAGCACTACAATCACCACTTTAAGGGATTCAGTCGTTTTATCTTAAATGACTGTGCAATACAATTGTCTTAAAATTGTGATGGCCATAGTGCACATTTACAGTATACACAGATCGAAGGAGCTCTACATTGCTTGTCACATCTGTCCATGGAGAGACAGGGAAGAGTGATTTGTGCACAACTTATTCTCAAAACATTTTAGCATTTGATGTAAAATGACTATTTGCAAAACACTTGTTTAAGTAAACATTTTCAACAAGGAAAATTGGTACAGTTTATTAGCTGACAATATGAATCTGATACAGTCCTCAAACTAAATTGGCAGTACTTTAACTTCTCCCCGTTATGCATCAGTTGAACAGCAGAAGAACTGAAATGGAACTTGTGAAGGATGACTATTAGAAAAAGCAATTGTAATAAATAGTACTGTGATTATTAGTTATTATGCACAGCAGTTTGGAGAGAATCTAAAAAAAGTCTCATTTGGTTGCACACTATACTTTCTGTTTTCACACACTGTAAGCTTTGCATGTTTAGTTTTGGCTTGAATATTGGACTTTTGAATATGTCAACTCTTTTAAAGGAACAGGAACACTCTTACTAAATATGGGCCTATTTATTCTTGGCTCAGACAGTTCAGTATTATTCTCTGGAACATTTTAGCCATTGACTAGTTTAGGTGTGATGTCTACTGTTGTAAGGTAAATGAAGCTTTCTCACACAAATGCATCACTGAGCCTTTTTAGGCCAACACATATTAATAGACTGACATTTTTCTCTATCACTAGGATCATGAGCACATATCACTAAGTTGGTGCAGTTACACTGTCATAACAAAGATGTGCATTCTTTTGTGTTCTGTCCTTACTTTAGACAGCATAGAAGATGGCACCTGCCAGAGCGTGGACAAGGCATATGGAATGGAATTTGGCTTTAACTTCATTTTTACTGGTTCATAATTATGATGACAAATTTCGCCAGATGCTACACCCTGACTTCATTTATCCTGTCTGTTAGACCATCTTTGTAGGTTACATTTCTGCTGAGCAGATATTTATGCTGAACAGCCAAATGGTCTTGAAATCAAATGGCTAGGTGGGTTAAACTTTGTCATTTTTTATAAAAATTCTGTTATCTAGGGCTGAACATCTTAACATTGGTAAAATAACATCTTAGTGAAGAAAAGCTACTTGTTTTCAGTAAAACAACTTACTTTAAGCTTGCAAGACACTACTCTGGTCATTGGTGTGGTTTTCTGATTGAAATGACATTTTCATGTTTATTTTACAAAGATCTTGGTACTGACATGATCCCATGATGCACATTTCTGATTACAAATAATATTGAACTGTAGTGTTATTATAATCAGGATGCAACAATATCTTAACAAAAGCAATAACTTTTATTCTGTACAAAATGGCAGCTCATTAAGAATGATGTTAACACTTTCATCTCAAATACACTGAAGAAAACAAATACACTCAATACATTATGGGTACAGCCATTCATGTTTTAAAGTGGCTATGGATGTAATATATGTTAACAGTATATAAAGACTCAGGCAGCTATGCATTACATGCTATAACAATATAAAAATTGTATATACAGGTAGTCCATTTCTTAAGTGTGATAACGCACTCCAGAGTGGGTGTTACAAGGAAAAAATTTACCTGTCAGTGGTGGGGAGGCTCTGTGTGTCTGGCAATGGACCTCACAACATCCTGAGGTAGTCCATTATTTCACTATAATGCCCATCTTGTTGATCATTATTGCTTGCATATTGCATGGTGTTTAAAAAATCTGACTGGAAGACTAAAAACAACTAATGCATTCTCATTTTAGTTTATTAACTAATGGACTGTCTGAAACTTCACACTATAAAGTTTGTTTGCAGGATTATTTCAGGGAGTATATAATACTGGCAGACTTCAGTATGGACTGGAAGCATGCACCTTCCAGTTTCTCTTACCCACTTGTGCAACTGTTTGGAATGCCATAGTTTATCCAGCCTTCTAATAAAGCAGCGTAAGAACAATTAAGTAGACACTTGCATGTGACTCAGAGATCACATCACAGTGTATACTACTGCTAACACTATCACCCTATGCCTATTTTTCATGTTCTTCAAAAGATAAATTTAATAAATGCACATTTATTTGTTTGTTTCTTTTTTTCTTTTTCCTTGGCTAAATGATCTGATCCCTCTTAAACCCCTTTCCAGTCAAAACAGTCAACATTGATGTGAGTAAATACAACATACATCATTTCCTAGGAGAAAAAAATGCTTTACAGTCTTCAGGGATTTGCCCTTGTCCCCACTGTAGTGCAATCTCGGAGTTGGTATATTTAGTTGGGGGGGGGGGGGCAAAGTCCTCCACTTTGTAGGGTTTGAAAGTTTATTGTGTTTTACTTTGCCCAAGAGATTTTTTCCCCTAGGAAAAAATTCACTGAAGTGGCCATTCAGAGTAGTGCACTCGCTGTTTACTTGTCGATGAAAACGTGTTCAATGAACACGTTTTTCAATCAAATAATATAGACCCAGATGCAAATGCATTAAGTTTTTTGTGTTTTAATACTTGGGCATTGGTTATGCTTCAGTTTAGTTACATTGTACTTTAAACTATTTATTTATGAAAATCAGTGAATGGTCTTAACAAGGACATGTAAAGAAATTGTACAACTGCTACTTACATATTAGAAAATCATAAATGCTATGTGTTTTTGCCCAATGATTATGCCTGATATGCTCACTAAAAAGACATCAATGGATAAGTAGACAAGTACATTTGGATGCTAATTTCACGTTAGCCTTTCTTGATGCTTCCACTGCTTTGCTGACTGTCAGTCGACATTTCAGACTAAACTGCCTCTTGACTCTGGAGTAATAACTGACGTTTGTAGCCATCATACATCACTGATTCTTCTTTTTGCAGATAGGCTAAAGAAAATCTGACATTTAATCATTGGGTATAAGCAAGCTGTCATGTGCACATATGTAAAATATATGCTATATCACCTTCTTCAGTAACACCAATAAATCTAAGGATAGTGCTCAACACTTACTTTTCAGTCATTTTCTTGTGGTGGTAACAAGACAAACAATGTGTATTTAAAATGGAACAGAGGGTTACACTGATGTCAGTAATAAATGAGACCACTGCTGTGCACTCTGTTTGTAATGTTAATATTCTTTACATGTCCAGTTACTGACCATCCCACCAGCTGTGCTGCTTCTTTTATTAATGGTCAGTGCTATAATAGTACATTATGGAATGCCCATGGGGAGTACTGCATATTGTATAGTAAAAAAAAAAAAATCAAGTAATAAATCTGTGACCTGGACAGCCCTGCAGCAAGCATTCATACACAGCAATTCAGTATTTCAGTTCCCCTGCTGTTTCTCTGATTTGATCCTGTGTCATCCAGTTGACAGTTGAAAGTCATTTTACTCTAAGTAGCCACTGAAATTTGCTAAGCTTAGAAGAAACTAAGGCACACAGCCTATAGCAAATGTAAAGCTGTAACTGGCAATTTGTACTGCTAATTTATTTATATTATGTGAGAGATCCTGAAAGAAAGCTATTTGGCGATGTAGCTATAGGTATTAGGAAAGCCTGCTTGCTTCATTTACTTATAGGTGATGCCTAAATCTGAAAGGAAAACAATGTTATTATGATAGAAATGCAGATACACATGAATGTCTGATGAGAAAAAAACAACAGTGGCAATCAATGTTTTTATTTTTGAGTGTAAGTTTATTTTTTACAAATGTTAACTTTAAGCATCTTATTTGCAATGAGCTATTTTATGAACTGCCATACAAATGAAACGGTTTATTCAGCAGCTTACACAAAGTAACCTGCATTTTACACTGGGAAAATGAATGGAAGGCTTAAGGATCAATTATCAGAGCATATGTCTAGAATATTTTACAAAGTTTTAACAAATGCACTTGCAAAGAAAATTTTTGAAACATTCTCTGGACATATGTCTCTATTTTGTACATATGTTCCGAAATGGAGTGGCAGCATTACATTTAAAAGAAAAATAATAGAATGCAAATGGATTACCCAGACATTAACAATTCAGTTGTCAAAACTTAATGGAAAGTGTGATGCCCAGTGGCAGCTGGTGATTTCAAATCAAAGGGGGGCTGCAGGAGACAGCTGAATGGGTGGGCCAATGGAAAGTGGTGTGGCCAACTAAAAAGGGGTGGGGCTATGCTAAAAATGCAAAAAATGGGACTTTAATTAAATACGCTGCCCTGGGTGCCAAACCGTCATTATGAGAGTCCAATCAAGACAAAATGAATTGTAGAAGAAAAAAAATATTCCAATGCATTGGCTACATGACATCTTACTTAATATCTAGATGGAAACAAAAAGGTTGTGAGGCATGAACAAATAAATTACTTTTTAAATACATTACTGTAATGCCAGTCAAAATCAAGTATAAAAAAAACAAGCAGCACTCAACTCAAACCACTTCTTGCACTGCATTTCTAATTATAATTTATATTCAGTTTTAGAAAAGTACCAAGTAACATGCTAAAAGTAGCAATCTCTGTGATACCCCCACTTGTATAAATGTTTCTTATCCAAAAAAGACCTGCTGCCTGACAACAACTATCTACTTGTTTCAATGGGAAAACATGATCAAAGTAAAAAATGAACAGCAAACAAGAGACAAGCTTGAGATAAATTGCTTAAAGGATTACTGCACAGGTTATGGACTACACATGATAGATTGGCATTCTGTTTAGTTTACGGGTAAATCCTGCAAAGATGACTACATGTCTCCAACAAATGTAATGAGCTTATAAAAATATTGTAATCCTGTCCTTTATTACAAATACTGTCATATGCATTTCAATACCTAAGGGATATACACTATCTAGTTATGTAAATATTCTCTGCATGGCAGCAACAAAAAGGTTTTCAATGTTGATAATTCTTTAACAGTATGCTTATTAAAGCTTACTTGCATCTTACAGTTTCAGACAAGCTTACCTGATGGTCATTAAAGCATTGCTACTTAAACACAGAGCAACAGGCACTGCAACAACATGCATTTTCTGAAAAAGAAGCATAAATCAACAGTATAAAAATTTGACTGAAAACCAAAACATTCTGCAAACTCAAGAACAGATGAAAAGCCACTGTAGTACTTGTGTCTACCTTGGATGGGGGGGGGGGGTACTCTGCACACTTACACTGCATAACTGCTCCTTGCCTTGCTTAGACACATACAGAGTCACTACGTGGGGGAGTGGGGTGCAACAAGTATGTCACAATTTGAAATGTCTCTGGCTGACGTTGGTGGCCCTGACACATTTGCCATACCTCTTAGCCTCAGAGCAAGAAATCTGGACAAAGTCATAAATAGAAGTGGGACAAAGGCCCAAAAATAAGGACATTTTTTAAATATTGCTCTTATAAACTTAGAAAGATAATAGAATAATAGGTCTTACATTGGTATGAATTTTCTAAAGAGTATGAAATCTGAAACTCAAATGTCTGTCATTATTTTCTAATTTCAATCTTTAATGAGTTGCCACTAATTTGCCACAAAACCACGATTTTATGAAAAACGGACCAACAATGCGATGCAAAAATGTAACATAGCCACACAATACAGCTTGGAACCTGTCAAATTAGAGACACTTTTTTAAATATTATTCCTGTTAACTTGAGCAGCTGACAAAATAAGAGAATCTACATGCATTTCTGAAATTAAAAGTAATCTATAACTCTGATCATTACAATTATTTATTAATAGTAAACCCTGCACATTTTCTTCCAAATTTGCCATTTTGCAGAAGGATTATTAGGGGGAGAGTAACATTTTGTGCCAAAATCAGGGACAGTTAAGAGGTTTGGCTATACCTAATTCTATAAAGTGATTTATTTGCTCGTACATCTCAACCTCTTAATGAAGAAAATCTGGACAAGGCCAGATATTTTGGGAGAACATACAAACAGTACTAAAAATTGCTCTTGTATAAACTTAGACAGTTGACAGAACAACAAGTCTTGCTTTCACATGCATTTTTATGAAGAGTATGAAGTCTGAACCTCGATGTCTGTCATTATTTAGTGACTTCATTCCTAAATGATTTGCCAGAAAACCACAAATTTTATGAGGAACAAACCAAAAATAAAAAGCAAAAATCTATTAATTCTGCAAAATTCTAGACAGTTAAAAGGTATAGTTCAGCCGAGGTTGTCTGAGTTTGCAGCCCTTGCCCCTCACAAAATTATAGTTGAATGGGGCCTCCCACTGCTGCTATTCCAATGTCCCATTACTTGGCTATTTCACCCCATTTACCATAAACATTGTAATGTGCATACTGCTTCTCTTCTATGATGATTTGGATTTCTTATAAAAGTTTTATTTTACATTTTACAGCACAAACACTAATAGACATCTGCTAAACAAAGCAATGCAGTCTCACAATGAAAATAGACTTAGCATTAAAACTTATCTGCCCTTGAAACTCACATTCATTGAAACTGCATTGAAACCTACATTAAAAAAAATAAATCTGGCCAGTGGCAGATAAAGATTAACTTTGTGCTGTTTTCAAATCATAGGCCCCTTGCACAGGAAACATACATGTGTCCTTTGATACACTTTCCTGATTGTATTAAATTATATTCCTTGTATAATACATTACAGTTGCTAGAGGGCATTTTAAATTTATTGTTTTGAACATTTTTCCAGTAAACAATGAAACAAAATGCATGCACCAGTAATGACAAAACTGCCCAGTTCAGAACATTTCCATCATAAAAATCTACTCAAACATCTACAATCCACCAGTATCAGTAAATATGCACAATCTCTGCAGAAGTAAAAGTCATATAAATAATTCCACATTAAAGAGATCTGTAACTAATGAAGAGGTTGCTGCTAGCAAACAACTTTATATTTCATTGTTTTATCTACAAATAAAGTGCCTGTTGCCCTTGAGGAATAAATTGCCTATGTTACATTAAAAATGATTATCTAGTAATATTGCAATAGGGAACAGCTGGCAAACTGATAGCAGGCTCATTGTTACTAGGTATCTCCACCAAAGAGGACATTCTCAGGACTGCAGAATGCATGCCTTTTAAAAGTCCAACATGGTACAAAATCAACAATGCATCTATATACTGTGGGAGTAGAACTCACAGCCTTCTGCATCAAAAGCGAGTACTCTTCCTGTTGTGCTATTAACAATACAAGCAGACTCAGCATAAGTAGTACTAAACTTCTCTTCAAACTCTCAGCTCCTTGTAAAATCCACTCGACACTCAGCTGTATCTGCCAACTTTAAAGCACAAGAAATCTGGAAAAAGCCATAATTTATTGGGGGGGGCAAAAGCCCCAAAACTTGGGACACATTTTAAACATTGCTGGTGTCATTTTGGAAAGTTGCTAGAATAAGAACCTAGGACCCTGCGCACTACAGTCAGAGCAACATACCACTATGCCAAATCCACTTCTCTTGACAGACAGGTAGACTGAAACTTAAATGGCTATCATTTAGTGAATTCAGTTATCATCAGAGCTCTCAACCTCTTAGCACAAAACACCTAGAGAAAGCCAATAATGGGGGAATACAGCTCCCAGACATATTCAGTGAATTTAGTTCTCACCATAGCTCTCAACCTCTTAGCACAAAAGACCTGGACAAAGCCAATAATGGGGGAATACAGCCTCAAAAATAGGGACAAATGTCAAATATTGATCTTATAAATAGAAAATTGCTAGAATAAAAGTTTTGTGTTACCATGTACTTTATGAAGAATATGAAGTTTGAAATTCAAATGCCTGTCATTACTTAGTGAATTCAAAATCCAGAAAACCACAAATTTCACAAGAACAAAAATACAAGGCAAACATTTCACAAGTGGTGGTGGGTAGGCTATTCAAGCTCTTACTACCTGCTCCCAAGGTAAGGGTTTCAGTCTAGCCACCAGGTATATTTCCTGAGTTCTCTCTAGCCATGAGGTATATTTAACTGGGGCATTTCACACACACACACACACACACACACACACACACACACACACACACACACACACACACACACACACACACACCCTACCTGAGTAGGATTCCCTTCTGTTGCAAATTGCTAGCCCAGATCCATTCCATTGCTGCAAAGTCTGTCCATTTGTTGCATTCCTACATTAAAAGCCTGAGTCCGTCCATTTGTTGCACTAAAAGCGCTCCTTCTACTGCTGCAAAGTTCATCCATTCCTGCAGTAAAAGCCTGCGAGAGCAAAGTCCTTCCCCTTCCTGCAAAAGCAAGCTGCTACCCAGCCTGCAGATGTTGCAGTCTGATCTCCTTCCAGTCTATGCAGTTGAAACTGCATAGACTTCTGGGATCTCTGCTATTGAATGCTGTCTTCCTAATCCGGACTGTCTCACCGGCAGTCTGGATTCTGTGCGCATACTCAGGACTGGTTCACCAGCAGTCCGGATGTCAGGAAACACAGAAAGAATGCATGTACGAAGTTCTGCGACTCATTTTTGTTTTTCATTTCTTTCTTTTTTACAGCTGGGGGGGGCTGCAGTCTTGCAGTCCAATAGCACGAGCAGCCCCTGGTGATGCCTGAAGTAAAGAAGTACTGCTTAAGTATTGAAAGAAAGTTAATTTTAGATGTTTATTGATTTTTTATTTGATAAAATGTGTGTTTTAAGCTGTGATTTGCTGATTCTGATCTTGTGGCAACTGTTTAAATCATGGCATTCTATTCCATTCTTTAGCTACTGAGGAAGTTCTGTATGCATGAAGGCTTATGGATTTTTAAATGGATATAACATTTACAAGAATAAACATAATATGGATTAAAATCTTCTTTATTTCTAGACACTTCTGTTTTGGATCTGAATTATTATCTGATACGGTCCAGTTTTATGCATTTGGATCAATTTTTTTTTTATTTTAACTTTCCAGTATACCCCTCTTTCAGTTGTGACTTGCCCTATCATATTACTCACCATTACATTACCTCCTCATCACTTTCTTGATAACTGTATTGATTGCATCTGTCAATAAAATGAACATTTCCTGTAATTGCTTTCCCTCAGCTCCATGTATTCATTTAATCAACAGTCTGCCAATCCCCTTTCCTATAATTTCTTGAAAAATTTGCACAAGTATTTTGTAATCTGTATTCCTAAATATACTCAGTCTCCAATTCTTTATATTTTCAGTGTCTCTGTTTTTCAAAATAAATGTAATCACTCCCTTAGACACTTTTTCATTATTCACCTCTTCCTTATCCACTTATTCAATAATTTTAAAAATAAGCTTTTTTTCTACTTCTTCCATTTGTAATAATTGCTACACAAGACAGTGAACTATTCTCTCTTAACTTTAATAAATTATTTTCTAATTTTTCAAACATGATTTCTCTGTCCACATTCTTAAGGGCAACACACAATGTGCAGAATTAGTTGTAGATGGCATCATCTATACTTAGCTGGAAGACACAGCAAATCTGTTGGTTGACAAATTCAGCTAAAAGCATGGCTTCAGTGGGTATTAAAATATACCAAGTTGCCTGTTGAACAATTTAAATCAGGACTTATCAGGCCCATTAGGATCTATATTTAACCACCTCTGAATTGGCTTTGTCCTAAGAGATTGGAGTCAGCAACAGTCTTCCCTGTGTGTAAAGGGGGACTATCTACTGACCCAGGAAATTACAGATGGATAATTTTAACTAGTCTTAAATGTAAAGCCATGGAAAGAATTATCCTGGACCTAACAAATAATGACATAGGTGACCTCCAAACACTGGATCTGATCCAATTTGGCTTTGTCAGGGGCAGGTCATGCATACAGAACCTGGTGGATTTCTTTTGAAAAAGTCACTAAGGCCATAGATGAGGGTAAAACAATACAAACCACCTACCTCAACCTGGCCAAGGCAATTGGCACAATTCGTCACTCAGGTATTATAAATAATCTCACAAAAGTGGGCATAAGTCCATATGTTGTCAGATGGATAGCCAACTTGCTTACAGAAAGGACACAAGTGCTTAGAGTGGGTGGATCCAGATCCATCTAGAGGTCAGTTACTAGTGGTGTGGCACAGGGCTCATTACTGGGAGCACTGCTGTTTGTAATATACTTCTGTGAAGTCAAGGCAAATGTAAAAGGCCTCTGGATGACAACATTTGCTGACAGCTGCGACCTGGAGGCAACCGTTGAAGCCCCCAGTGATGCACATATCCTTCAGGAATGTTTAGATGAGACAAATAATTGGTGAAAGAACCATGGCCTAAAACTAAATGCAAAAAAATGCATTATCATACCCCTTGGAAAGGTCAAATACCCCTGAAAATTGCAACACCAATAGCACTCCCCTTATAGTAGACTCAGAGCTGAGAGATCTAGGTATGCAGATATACAGTAGCCTGACCTTTTACCACCATTTGTCCACAGTGTTAAGGAAATCCTTTTATGTGCCACAACTTAATGATATGGTATCCAGAGCTAAGGCTATTATAGTCCCACTGTACTCAGCTCTCATTTCACCAATAATTGAGTAGGGTGTCCTGTTTGGGATTTACTTGACTAGGCACTTACAACAGCTGAAGTGACCTCAGAGTTTCCTACCAAAGAAAACACAGGGTGTAAACAACATGAACTATGCAGATAGACTAAAAGCCTTTAGTCTTTCTCCTACTGACTATTAAGGGGTGACCTATGCCATACCTACACAGCACTTATAAATCCAGCCCTGATAGAGCTGCTACACATCCGCATGTCAAACAGCATGAGGGTCACCCAATCTAGGGATCTAAACTTAGTTAGCAACTCAAACAAAACATGCTGAAGAGACAGATATGTGCCCCAGAGATTGCCTCTTCTTTGGATAAGGCTTCCTGTTCACATTAATCAGAGGCCTCTCCTGGCCCTCTTCAAATGCAGTTTGGATCAATGGATGGGGAATCACAAATTCACACCTGGGGCAGTGTCTGTGTCCCTTAAGGACAGGTGCAATCTGTAAGATGGTCAATGCACAGGCACAAATCCATACAATCCTCTTGACCCTAGGAGCCATATATTGGGTAAAATCAGGTTATATTGGCTAGGCTTATATAGGCCCTTCAGCCATCATCCTAGCAATCTCCTGTGAACCTATGAACCTATGAACATGTACTGGTTTCTTCTTTTACAATATTTCCTGTCAGCTATCCTGTATTCTAATCATATAACATTTTACTTTTCTCATCACACTTTTCTGCTTTTCCTTATTTCTGCCTTCATTATTTCTTATAGTCTCCATTTTACTTTATTCATATTTAAAACAATTACCAAAAATTGCAACTTTTTTTTCTTTTTACAGCAAATGTTTGTTTACATATCAGTCCCTTAATTCTGGCCTTACATTTTCTTTCTTATAAACCTCCCTTTCTTGTACACAGTTTCCCTATCTCCTTTCTGTAAAGCTTTTTCATGATGCCTTACCCATTTTCTTACCCTTAAACATCTTATTTATTCTTTCAGCGTCATCTACATTCTGTCCATATGTTGTAAAGTAGTTTTATGGAGCTGTGCTATCTACATAATTACATTATCTTGTCCTTCATTTTACTCCTACTTAGAACATCTCTATTTGATCTCTTAAGGTCTTCTCCTTCTCTTACTTTCACTTCATCTTCCCCTACTATCATCCAAATTATGTCATGAAAAAATTATATTACTCTTAACACCTGTATCTCTTGTAAGTTTTCTAACAAAAAGGATAATTTGTTTCTGTTTTAATAGTATACATTATTTCTTTATGTTCAGTCTCTAGGAATTCATCCTGTCCCTGCATGTTTTATATCTTGTGCATTTTTTTCCTAAACTTCATTTCAAGTCCCCTAATTACCAGAATGTTCATGTTTCTTGTTACAGATTGATTTAGTTTTTCACACAGCTATATTTTACTATATACCACCATATCTCTAAACCTGGAATCATAAAAAATCTGGACAAAGGCCCTTGAAAAATAGGTACAACTGGCCAAAAATATGGACACTTATTAACATAAAATTTGCATGCATAATTAGGTAACCCTACCTACTCCAATGGAATTGTGGGATAACAACTTTTAAATACAAACTGAAGAACAGATACATATATTAAACAAAAATACACAAAACAACAGTAGTGTTTTAAATTAAAGCAAACTGCAATTAAATAAAGCAAAACAAGAAACAGTGTGCAACCCATTAGCCAAAAAATGTAAACTAATCACAGAGCATCTTCTAGTTGGCACATCATATAGCATCTGTATACTTAAAATGCAACAATCATTAAAACGGGTTCCGGCGTGTAGATCGCGAGACAAATGCCCGCGAGCTACATCGCCGAAACCAGAAGGCCGCAGCACCGCTAAACCGTAGAGCGGTGCTGCCGAAACGTAGTAACGCGGCGGAAAGATGCGGCGGTGTGAAAACAGACAAAAGCAGATGGCCCCTAAGGCAAACACGCAGCCCGTCAACACACAGCGTACACGGCCGGCAAACACACGCGGAGCGGCGCGAAACACAGCACAACGGTAGTGCTCCAAAACAGTTGCATAAGCACTCATACACCCAAAACAGTTGCAGAAGCAGTCCGAAACCCAAAACAGTTGCAGAAGCAGTCATAACACCAAAACAGTTGCATAAGCACTCATACACCCAAAACAGTTGCAGAAGCAGTCCTAAACCCAAAACAGTTGCAGAAGCAGTCATAACACCAAAACAGTTGCATAAGCACTCATACACCCAAAACAGTTGCAGAAGCAGTCCTAAACCCAAAACAGTTGCAGAAGCAGTCATAAAACCATTACTTACCCTCACAGCCCCAGTTGTCCACGTAAACACAGCAAACAGTCCCGAGAAGCAGGAAGTAAAGTCCCCAGCACGTAGAGCAATGCACAGCACACTTTACCCGAGAAATGCTGCATAGAAAAGCAGGTCATGTGTCAGGTAAACCCTTAAAGGTACAGACAAAGCAGTGTCAGGGTCAATAGAACACACACACTATAACCTGTCTGTGTACTAGTAGTAAGCATGTCACAGCAGGGTGTCTGTAGTATAGGACAAACCCAGATAACAGGCATGCCTGCAACAAACAGTACCTACCCTGCTAGAGCCCCTGAGTGCAGTTGTAGGTGTGAACATGCTAACCTGGTAAAGCATGACACACTAACCCAGTAGCAGGGGATATAGTAGCTGTAACCCATCTCCGACTCCACAGTAGAGTAAGACATGCAGCTTCTGCTAAACACGTCACGTTGTCCCTGTTACAGGAGTATAGACAAGTACCCAGCCCCATGTAGGAAGACAAGGGTGCAAGACAGAGGTACCTCCCTAAGTAACATCTGCCACTCAAGCAGACACCAAGCCCTAAACCATGATTGGCTGGCAGCAACAACAGGGAGTTAAAGGGGGCTGGCACAGTACACACAGAACCTGTGCTCAATCAGGCATCGTGGACTCTAAACAGAGTACAAGCATACGGCAACCCCAGGGATGTGTTAACTGCAGACATTGCAACCATAGGGAAGAGACAGTCAGAGACGGTTGGAGTGCACAAAGCTGTACAGGGCCATTGAGACAGACAGAGTTACTACACACGGTATAAGACAAGGAGGTGTAAACCGAGTGGCCTACTGTCTGGAAGGGACTGTGTCCAGGTTCAGTAGTATATCCCATACCAAGCTCCACCGGCTGTGATGGATTCTGAGAGACCATCTACAAGTGCTGCAACCATGCTGGAATGTATGTATCTGTATAGCCCTGGTCTGATTGGCAACAGATACAGCACAGTGCCCAGCCAACGTGGCAAACCCATGCTGGTGTTGGAGGGGTACCTCTACCATTTGGAACGTGAGACACCACCAAAACGGTACTGGGCATGTAGTGAGCGGAGAACGAAGGCATGCAGAGGACGTGCCATCACTGTTCGGCAGGAAGAGGGTGAGGAATTGCTGAAATTACTGCCACACCAGCACGGCCCAGATGCAACAATGGCACAGGTGGCTACATTGCGAGCAGAACTGTGGCAGAGGGCAGTAACTGGTAATGAATTGCCAAGCTTGGTAATGCAGAGTGTGCTAGGCACAGCAGATGACAATGTACTGCAGGAGATGCCTTGTCGTGCGACCCTCAGAGAAGCATCACCAGGGTACGGCAGCAGGCACGGGCATCCATGGCTACACCTCCAGCAACCCTTGCAGATATTGATGCCAGCCAGTATCCACTCCGTAGTGGCAGCTTCATACTCGTGAGAAGGTCGGATATGGATGGTACCGCTTCCTTGGTAGTACTTACTACAACACAGAACCTGACTGACCTGTGCAGGTCCGACTTTGTTCTTGGTGATGGCACCTTTCCCACATGGGCCGATATCTGTCGCCAGCTATATACATTACATGGCTGTATTGGCACCCCACCTCAATGAGGGTCGTACCCTGGTGTACTGTCTCATGACACGGAAGTCGGAGTCTGCATACACCACTTTGTGGGAGGTGCTGAGGGTATGGCATCTGACCAGGGATGCACTTTGTCACCACAGTATATCATGACTGACTTTGAGAAGGCAGCAATTGTGCCAGCCGGAAGGCATTCCTAGGAGTATTCTGAAGGGATGCCTATTCCATTTTGCACAGATCATCTGGCGACAGATCCAACATCACCACCTTGTCGCCTCTATGGCACGGACACTGCTTTCTCCATTGCCATTCGCAAGCTGATAGCGTTGGCATTCCTACCTTTGGATGATGTTGTCCCTGCATTTCTGGACATTGTGTCTTCCTTACCAGAATGTGCCCAGCCGATTGGTGTATTTCTAGACCATCATTATGTCCGAGGCCGACCACGCAAGTATGCATCCCGCTGTTCAGTACAGACACGAATGCCATCGCCATACCCTCTGCGGTTCTGGAATGTGTCCGATGTCTCTGAGATGGACTTCCCACGTACTAACAACCAGGTGGAGGCGTGGCATCGTCGGCTGAAGGTATTACTGGGTCGCCCTACTGTACAGCTAGCTGACCTTTTGTGTGTTCTGCAGCAGGAGCAGAACCTGACGGATACCCGACGTGAATCTCTTCTGCGGGGGATGCCTGTAACACCGCGTAAGAAGGCTATTGTAGTAAGGGAGCGTCGCCTAAAGCACATCTTACAACATAAGTGTGACTACACTAATGTGCAGGATTTCCTCCGTGCTGTGGCACATTTCTACAAATTATGATGCTGTCTGGGTTTCGTATGCACCAAGCACAACACACATCACATTGCATATGCAATTAATAAAGGCTTTGCCCATAGCACACGGGTTCCATGGTACCACTTTCATGCCCACGTGGCATGCTATCCCAGCAGGATTTTCCAGTAACACTTTCACATGGTGGCTTCTAAGGGGGTGCACAGTGTATCACTGTGGTGGTTTGTATCTGCCACCTGTGGTTAGGGTGTAGGGGTTCCCTCAATTTTGACAGGGAATTGTCCACAGTCCTTTGTCACTGCAGTTAAAATGTCATCCTGCCATGTGTCCACATCCTGCTGTCTCACAGGTGGGTGTCGCACCGCCTAGGTGCCTGGACCCCATTAAAACAAATGAGTTGTGGTCTTTACATACCATATTAAGAGCTACCCTTTGACATTATTCATGCTTTACAATGGTAATGTTACAATGCACAAAATGTCCTTTTTTGGAAAGAATCTGTTCTCACACTTAATTCAGAAAGTACTGCTAAACAATATCTGACCATTTATTCAAAGTTTCAAATAGCAATGTATTCCCTGCTGATGTAATTTAATTCACATCTAATGAATGCAGAAAAGAGATGACAGCTGTTTAAAAGGCTTGCTGTTTTACATAGTAGACAACTTCAAAATTACTTTGTAAAAATTCACAATCCTGCAAAGCAAACTAAAGGGATTTTCAAACATCTTCTAAAATTGTGTAACTAGGGATCTTGTAACATTGTTACATATCCAGTAATGCAGTATGTGGGAACCACAAGAAAAAAGATCTGTCCCATTGCCAGTAAAAGTAAGTCCTTCAAAACTTCAGTCTGCTTTAGAACTGCACAGAGCAAAAACCTAAAGCAAAATGGCCCCAAGCCAGATGTTCTGACACACTGTATGATGCAGAGTCATAATTAAACCTGGACATTCTGCAAAAATCTGGACAGTGAGGATTTTTTTAACTACTCTTGCAACATGTTGGCCAAAGGTGAGAGAATTATCAACCCAGGTTCTGAGATCCCTAATTACTGTGCCAAGGTTAGTGGGGTACTGACTATGCTGTAAGTTGTAGATGAGGGATATTTCCCAAAGCCAGCAATGCTGTACATTTTTATATTTCTTTTGAGCCCTTTCTCTGTATGTTATTTGTTTGTAAAGACTAGTTTTTTGCAGAAGTACTTCTGAATCAACAGGGAAGCAGACTGTGATGCTTAGCTTGCAGTCACTTAACATGGGTATCTGTCAGACATTGATTATGCATGTTTTGTTACAGGTTATACGCGAGTGAACTGTATGTTTTCTGGGTGCTGATTCAGATTTACTGTTTCACTGTAGGGGTCATATGATCAAGAAAATATGGCAGTATTTATTTTCTTAAATTTTTTAACAGTGTATTACTAACCGCTAGATAGTTGCCAGTAACATCGGTGATGGGGAATCCCCCTGTAACCAAACCATGGGCTGCACATGATCGACAGAAGAAATATTGAAGAAATATTGAAAACAAAATACCTCTTTCAGATTGACAAACAGTTTCTTAAGTTACCACCTTAGAATAGCTTAGTACTGGACACACCTGAAGCACACCATCTTTTCAAGCAGATTGGGTTAGATGTATTCATTAAACTAGTTTAACCATTTGTGTTAGAGGAACTTCAACCTCCAGCTAAGTCTGCTTTGTTGAACTCAATTTTTTTGAAAGCTTACTTGGACACTGAAAAATAGTTTTAAGATCCCTAACATATTTCCTCACTCCCACCATGCATAAAAAAAGTATACAGTGTGGGAGCTAATGACCTAAAGCATTGTGATTAGGTTGCCACACCTTTTTTGATTTTACAATTTTTAGTTTATTAAATAGTATTAGCATCCGAACTGTGCACTGCCTTTATGCCTCTTTAGGTTGATTTAAGCAGGGAATTTTCTATCATTTCTGATCTCCATCATTGAAATGCCTCCAATTTTTATGAATTGTATGACTTAGCTGAATTCCTAACCAAAAGAAAAAGGGTGAAAAGTGCTGGAAAGCTAGCCAATAATAAAACAAACAACACTCTAGGAACCAGGCAGGTACAACATGAAGAAATTAGAAGCTTTATTAAATTTTATTAAAAATATAACATAAATCCTTAACGTTTTCACCATGTTTTTGTCTAACTTAAGACTTCGTCAGATATCTGAAGTTAGATGAAAACATGGTGAAAACGTTAATAAGATTTAATAAAGTTTCTAATTTCTTCCTATTGCACCCTGTCTGGATCCTGGAGTGCTATTTGTTTTATTAGCTGAATTCCTATCAGACATCATTTTACTGTTGAACACGGTCAGTTATTTATGAATTAGTATATACCAGCTTTTCTTTAACTGTAGGAAAAACATCAGTTACACATCTGGCTTTCTGCAGCTGATAAAAGATTGATTTTATTGCACTGTTTATTTCACAAATAAAGAGTACATTTAGCTTAAGTGCATGCATGCAGATATCCTTCTATATCCTGAGAGACTAGGTACCATTTGCAATTTCTAATCTCATTTGACTAAACTGAATGTCCATATTTCAATCAAACAAAAGCACTTTTAGTAAATCTGTGGAATACTAAGCAATAAGCTACTGAGCTTGAAATGCTATAATGATAAATCTAGTCACAGACCAGTTGCATTTTTTTTTAAATTCTTTTACCAGCGGGAGGCAGAGGTTAAGCATTCAGCGCTGGAGATAAATATTCTCATCTTCTCCACCTTGAGTGACCTATCCTTCCTGATTCTCGGCTACTCTAGGTTAGGACTCTGCGAGTGCAAGATAGTAGTCAGAACAGAAGAAAGTTAAGAAATCCTGATTCCCTCCCAATACATTCAATGAATCAACAAATGTATGTATACTGAGCTGAGGTAAACACTCTGCTGAATTCCTACTGGCTGGCTGTCTGCATCACAAAGCTGATGTCATCACACATGCCTGGCGCATGATGACATCAGCAACAACTTTGGGAGTGAATTTGAAAACAAATGGGAAATTCAGGAATGAAAAGGCCACTCATGAATTCAAGGAATCCCATTGCTTTGCCCTCAAAATGATAAATACCAAGGAATTTGGTATGGTTGAAAGGTATGTATACCACTATTATTCTAACTATCTTACTACTCATTCTTAAATTACTTACAAGACATCCAGGAGCACCATCTATATTTAAAACTTGTACATTCTTGTTTCTTAAAAAATAGAAATTCCATACCATAACCCTTATCAAAACTCCATGGTATATAATTTTCAGATAACTACCATAACTGCTCCTTCTGTTTCTGTATTAACAATTTAATAACTAATAAACATACAATAGCTGCATTTAAATGTTTGTAATGCTCATACAAAGCTACATGTCAAACTTCATTAATTATCCATTCACAGTTCATAACTTTGCTAATAAATTATTCCTTCCCCCTTGTTTGCAATTTTTTAACCTTCCTTCTTTAACGTTCTTTTTCATACTATCTTACTACTGTATTATTCCCTCCTCCCTGCAGTCCTTCCTCCTCCTCCATATCATCATTTAGATTATTCAACATTTCATAATCATTTGTTACTTGTACACTGTATTCTTATGTCTCACATCATTACTCTAGCTCTGTATGAATAATGCCTCCATTATGTTTTTGTTTGCCTATAGTTTCTAGTATTTCCATATTTTTCCATGCTCAGTGGTAGCTATTACTTTCAATATTGTAACTCTCCGCTCCCATACAATCGTCTTCTTCCGTCAGCTCAAGATGGTCATATCTAAACTGTCCTTCTGTACTGCATTTCCTACAGTTTTTCTGAATGTAACCCATTTTTCCACAATGGGAACATCTCATTTTTGTTGCAGTCCGGTATTATATGAAAATCTGTATCACAAAAGAAAATGTCTTGGGTTGTCTCCAAAAACTCATAATCTCTCTTTCCATTAATTACATTCTTATTCATTATGTGCACAAGTTTTCTCTCCTTCAAATACTAAGTCACCTACACCTCCCAAGCCCTCAGTCAGTACACATATTTATCAAATATGTCTTAATTCACAATAATTTTGACAGTGTTTAGAGAAGTAGTCATCCAGTTCACAAAATCAATATCCACAGTGTAAAACTGTGCATTTATTTTTGTTATTTTCTATCAGATTTACTCTATTATACTGGTTAATTGTACACAAGGTTACAAAATGCTTTTTTTTTCATCTTATAGTAACAAAAACTGTTCAGCAGTGAAAAAGGACTCCAATGGTATTTCACAAAAAAAAAAGTATTCCCTAAGTGGCTAGCAGCCTTAAAACATTTAAAAGTAAATCTTAACAAGGTTATTATATTTCTCATGTAGAATGCCTATTTATGGTCTGCCTAGTTTTTCTTGTTATTGTAAGCATGGTTTATCTATTTTTTTAACCAACAAAAGTAAACCCTACCACCTAACTGGCAAGTGCAACCTATGAATGTGATAACATGTTGAATGATACCTTTCTGCTGCTCCCCCAGCTCTCTCCAACTTACCTTTTATATTGACTGTGCCCTCCACTTCCTTGGTAGGCCTCATCCTACCAAAATCTCCTTAGGGCATCTGCATTGTTTCCCTGGATGTGGTTAAAGTCGTTTGCAAACACTCAGTTTCCTGGACATTATGAACATATTCTTGTAACATCTGACTCCCAAACAATGCTGAACTGTCGTTTGACTCGTCCTCGTGTAGTCACTGCATTAAGTCAGCATTTAATGCTATCTTCAGATGTCTCAGCCACATGCATTGTAACTTCTACTGCTGCTGCATAGTCTGCATCTGCCGCCTTTACTCTCCTCCACTCATCAGCAATACTCTGGAGGAAAAGAGTGTAGGCTTTTAATGTTTTTAATACATCATTCATTTTAACGCAAAACGCAATAAAACTTTCAAGTACAAAACATTTGCTTAATTCAGATTTGTCCACCCAGCCCTTTCTCCACAACCATTTCTGTTCTCCCTGTTATAGTGTAATGATACCATATTTCATTATGCTTTTTCTTCACAACTACTTCCAGAATTATTAATACCATATTTATTAATAGCAAATCCTTAATATGTTTTGCTTCCTTTACTGTCCAGCATAAATCATATATCATACCGTATTCAAATCAACATTTCAAAAACATTTGAACAGATATTCATTATAAATCTGTATTAAAATCAATAGTTCAAAAACATTCAAAGTGATATTCATTTCAAATCCTTCCCATTCTTGTTTAACCCTATCACACCCAGTGATTCATGTTCAGTACATTGCTGAACCTTGCCTATTTTGTATGGTTTTTCATTTATCTGCTTGTATTTCATTTGCTCTTTGACTAGTAATGATTGCAGCATTAATCTCCATATAGAAATTGCCATTTAATTAACCTTTCCAAATCTAACCCATACAAGCTTTATTAACCTTTTTGTACTCAGACTTTATTTGCACCCAGGTCTTCACAAAGTAAATTTTCTCCATAATTTCTTCATACTATAGTTTTAATTTTATTTAACCCTCTCTTTTAATTCTCCAACTGTTTTATGATTTCACCATACTCCTTTGACCTCATTAGTTTAATGTACTTTTTTTATTTTCCATATGCTATCAGCTATCTAAAATTCTTTGCATTTCCCCTACATCATATTTGCTCATTTGCAGTCTTACACAGTAGCCAGTATAAATGAATTAAAGTTAAATCTGTAATATGATTCCTTAACCTTATCACCATCTTCTTTTTTACAATACAGTACTCTATTTTAATGGGTTTCAACCCTGAACCAAAAATGTTTGCCAGCAATTTCCAACTACTCCTTTTTTTTAGACAGCTTGGAAATGCATACCATATCATATGTTTACCATTTTCCTCAACATGCATGTATACATCAAGTACTCTTTTTTGCAAATGTCATTTGGAAAGTTTCTCATGCATTTGTTGCTCTCTTTATTCCCTTTGATACTTCCTTCGATCATCTTTATATTACATCTGTTTTGCCAAACCTAATCCACATTATACTTACTTCATACACCAATAAATATAACTCCCCATATTTTTACATCCCTAATTCATTTGCTTCGATTTTACATAAGTTTTTCTATGCAACATAAGATACCTCCTTAGCCTATAACTCAGACCTTATTCTTAAGACTTCTAAATAAATTATCAGACTATGCCACAGATATTAGAATTCTCACCTTATCTGTCATGTTCTGTTCCACCATCGCAGCTCTTTCCCTAGATCTTAATATGGCAATTTTCATAACTAATGAAAATGAAACTGCATGAGCATGGCACCCTTACTTCACTGGCACTCAATACAGACACCCTCACCAATCTATCTATAAATCATTAGTATACACCAAAGGAAGCATGTCTTCTATCTTCCCCAATCTGTACTCCCAAATAATTTCCAGCATACTGTGATAATGTAACTCATCAACTGCATTTTCCACGTTACACCCATGTTCCTTACAATCATCTCACAGCTAGCCACCTCTTTTATCATAATCAACATACCTAAACCTGTCTTTCCTCCACTCCATAAATTCCTTCTTACAAGACTTCCTGTATTACTTTACTAAATCTCTCCTGTAATATTGTCATGAGAATTTTATATTCTACATTGGTCAATGTATGCAGGCTCCAGATTTCCAGGTTTTCATTATATGCTTTTTTGGAAATAAAATGTATTACCACTTCACACATATCTGTCTTTTTTTTCTTGCTGAAACCACCCATTCATAACTTTACTAGTGCATAATTTTGACCTCCCTCCATATTTTCATAAAATCTATACCCTAGCACATCTGAATCTCAACTCAACCTCAATTTATTATTTATTGTTCCTTCTTTTAACTTCTTATCCAACTCAGCCTTACTTATCTTTTCCTCTGACTTATTGATGTGTCACTAAACTTCCTTGTCCTCCATTTTATATTTCCCTTATCACTTTCTTATCATGTAATCATCTCACATATTCAACTACAGTTCTTATCATCCTCTCTTTGGCACAATGGTTGTTACTAACCTTATTCAGATTACATTTCATTTTTCCTTCCTGCACTGTTATCTTCATATGCCAAATGTTGTCAAATTCCCTCTTTTCTTTTGAAAAATATATTATGGATTTTTTATCCTGCCATTTATTTCCCCCCAGGTTTATAATCTCACTCAAACCTATAATATTTTTGTATACTTCCAGTTTATACCCATACCTCTTTATGATGTCTACAAGACTTTTGGATCAGGCTTTTTTAACTAAGTGACTAAC
The DNA here is from genome assembly GCF_019279795.1 of Protopterus annectens. Lineage (NCBI taxonomy): Eukaryota > Metazoa > Chordata > Ceratodontiformes > Protopteridae > Protopterus > Protopterus annectens. The sequence continues at coordinate 1,851,969,268 of NC_056733.1, forward strand.
TAGATAATAATAATCAGTATTACAAAATGACAAGGTATTATTAGCAACACAACTCTAGGATTGTTAATGTAGAATATCCTGCAGTAGAGAAATCAGTCATTGTTTGCCACTTTTTATTTATTTATTTATTTATTTATTTATTTATTTATTGATTGATTGATTTATTTTACATTTGTTGACCGGGTTAGTCTAGTTGGGTTGGAGCCCTTTTTCATTGGAGACCTGAGGAGAAAAGCTCCACAAAAACATGGACACTTAATTATGTAACTGAAGTAACATAATACATAGATATATAAACAATAGTTTCCAAAAAGAAAAAAAATTAAGCTTAGTTTAAAATGAGTGACATACTGTATAGATTCAAATGTCAGCATAGTATATCTGGTATAGTACAGAGTAAAAAGGATACAAATAGAATATTTACATTCGTCATCTCTGTTCAGCAGAGAAATAGTAAGGCACAATAATTTCTATTCGAGTCTATAGTAAATAGGCAGGTGCAATGTGGGGAAGCTATAAGAAGAAGGAGTAGTATAGAGAAATATAGTGGTAGAGAGAGGAAGTTGGGTGACAGAGGAGTGAAGAAGGGGGGATAGCAAGTTGTGAGGGAGGACCAAGGTCAGTCATGGGGTTATCATTATTTTTTTTCTTATTTATGTGCAGTAGTTTCATAGCCGAGAGACCTACATTTTATTGAGTAGGTGGTATGAGACACCAATATGGGAGACAGGACAAGTCACTGAAAATATTTATTTATGTCACACTATACTGGAAATATTGCTAGTTGTTTGTTCATAATTATGAAAATGAGCAATGTTTCCATACGTACTAAATACTTCAAAAAACAAGTGACTTACAAACTGCTGCATAATATTAGATAAAACCTTAGATGTTGTTGAAAAAAAAAACTGTATTTGATATTTCACATATAAGTTACACATCTTAAGAAATATCCAGTATTACTTGTATCATTATTTATACAGTTAAATATGTTTGGTCACGTTTCTGTAAATATCCCAATAAACATGCACTTATAGGGGAATTTCTTCTTGTATTGTGAAAGCTTATGTCTAGTTAACAAAAAAGCTCTAACAATATATGTTTAGGTTTTATACTTTTCAGGATATGAAAATGTATTAGTGAAAGTTTAAAAAGTAAATAATCTGGGGGGTTTGTGCATTACAATATGTTACAGTATTCATGAAAAAGACTATGAATGCACTGATTATCACTGTTAAAAATACAATGACATTCCTATTTGTATACTTTTAATAGCTTTTATTGTTCACAAAATATTGACATTTGTTTTTCTTATACCTTTAAAGTTTATTTTTCAGAAAATGCTCTGCAATGCAATTTGTGGTTAGGCTTCTAGAGGTGTGATATTCCATACCGCATAGTTGGTAATGAGTTAAACAGGTATCTCTCCTTTGGTAAGACTTATTTCTCTTGGGTATTTAAAATTTCTTCTTAATTGTGCATTCTACCTAAATTTCTTATTTTCTACCCTCCAGAACTCTATTTTTGCCTTCACATACACCTTTTTATATTTTCCTTGAACACTGTCCTCTAAAACAATCACTTTTCTTAAAAATACCTATAATGACAGACATATTGCCATTAAACATTTCATTTCCGCCTTAAACACTTTTCTATTACTTACTTTCCACATCATTTAATACTCTTGTCTGAAGCCATAGATAAAACCAGGCCAAGTCAAACATATAATTTATTTTTTTCTCTTCTCTATTGTTTTCCTGCAATTAGACTGTAGTTATTTTGGCAGTGGGATGTGTTACTTTTCTCCTTTTGAGTACAAAGAAAAAAGAATGTCTTTTGAAATGTTAATCAGAGGAATTATAGACCCCAGGATTCACGAAGCCTCCGTGTAAGAGTTATAACTCTTACACAGAGGATGCAGTTAAACGGAGTGATGTCAGCATGCTTTGCATATTCATGAGAGCATGCTGAATCACACCTAAGTCTAACATGGTCCGTGTAAGACAGTAGGGGGCGTGTCCGTAGGCCGAGCCCTGCAAGCGGACATGCCCCCAGAAGTGTAAAAGTGCCCAAAGTAAACACCCACAACAGAGTCCACGGAAATGTGAATAAACACAACACAACACATGCCCCACAGACTATGAACATAAAATATATATAAATGAACATGTTATATATTTTTTTAAATTGTAAAGATGTTTAACCGTGAGTGCGCTCGTTTGTGCGGGCGTGCCCGTAGCGCAGCTACAGTTAGCAGTCAGTGGGAAAGCATATAAGAACTAAATATGCAAAATAAGCCAGGAAGCAATAGCGTAGCGGTAGAGATGTTGGCTGCAGAGCAGGCATTCATGGTTCGAGCCCCCTTAACACCAATTTTTTTTTTTTTTGCAAAATAAGCAGGAAACAAGTCCCTGACAAATATGTACACATAAAACCACAAGTTATGTAAAATGTAATGAAATAGCCCATTTATATTGAAGACATGTGAGGTAACAAAAGAAGAAAAAATGCAAGATATGCCCATAGCTGAGCTACAGTTTAACAGAGTGAGTACATGTGCCCGTAGATGAGTAGTGGTTCAACTGGTGCAAAATGAGTGCCCGTAGCTGAGCAGTGGTTTAACATGCTAAATCTATGTGCCCCTAACTGAGCTAAGCGTAATATGCGTGCCTATGGCCAAATGAGGCTTAAAGCAGCGTATCCCGTTTGCGCGGAGCTGCGCACCGCGCAAACGAGCTAACCGACGGGCAACGTTGAGCGAGCCATATCAAAACTGCCTTTACACAGACACACCCCTCAGCATGTCTAGACAGTCAAGAAAAATAAAAAGCAGTGGCCAGGTTCGAACCCAGGATACTATACACCATAGTCAAGGTGCAGAACCACTAAGCCAGGACAGCAGTACCTGTAAATGCAATAATAGCTAATATATAGGAATGAATACAAACTAGAGCATGACAATGCAGGTTTACTGAAGATGATACAATTCCAAAATGGCCAATCACAGATATGTGCGGGAAAAACGGACTATATAAGCCCCATAGGCAGGAATACACAGCATAAACGATTGTAGAACTGACCTGCAGGCAGAATGACAGGAGTAGGAGAGGGTAGTCGCTTTCGAGCACAGAGGTGGGGTGTTGAGGAGTCCAGATACATGGTCTGGCTCCTAGTCCACAATCATGAGGCCCAACTCATGCAGGGCCAGGTCCTCTGGGGAGCATACAGGGCTGAGGCGTGGGACCGGTTGGCTCATGATCTCACCAGTGCCACAGGGATTCCAAGGACTGGTGAGCAGGTCTGTCACCACCATGCGGACCTGAAGAGACGCAAGCAGGACCAATTGAACCTTTGGATCCAGGAGGCCCGGCAAACACCCAACGCCCCACTACTGAGTAAGTAACATTTAATTATGTATGTAAGAAATTAAACTAGCTGATATTATGGAGATGTGTATTCCAATATTACTTCATTTATATTACAGCTGCAGGTGTCCGTTCTGCGAACCGCAGAGCCTATGGCGATAGGCTGGTGTGGTTGCGCCACCAGGCAGGTCAGTAATCCACTACCACTAACTGTAAAGAAATATAAAAGTATGACAGTCAGCAAAAGAGTGCAGTGTAGTCAGTAAGGAATAAAATCTGCAAGTAACAGTGTGAAAGTGTATGCAAGTATTGCTTGATTTCAAAAGTGTGTCAGCCTGTAAGTTTAACCTAAACATGAAACTGTCCGACATATATTCTGAAATAAAAATGCCCTGCCTGTAAGAAAATAGTACACAACCTGCAGCAGGCACAAAAGTATAGCTGCAGAAGATGATGAAATCACATGTGTGAAATATATCCCTGTGGAAATACTGAAACATGACAGAAGTGAGACTGCTGGAAAGGATTGTAATAACTACTGTTAAAACATGTCAATAAAGCCTAGAAGTACCATCCTGAATAGTAAAATGAAAGCAAGTGAGAGAGTGTGAGAAAGTGCCATGAATCCAGCAATACAGTAGTAATAACCCCTGAATAAAGTATACTGCAGTCAAGACAGAATGAAATGCATGTGAGATTCAAAACCAAACAGCAAAATCTGTTCAAAGTGTTGCTGCATCTGGAATGTGTATCCCAAAATCAGGATATGTTGCTGTCAGTCTGCAATATGCAGATAGGATGTTTGTCTGATATACCAAACATCCACACTTGTCTACAGCTATATAAAGCAAATGTAGCCCTGATGTAGCTGAACAAAGCTAGATATGAATGTGTATGAAGAACCATAAAATGTATATTGATGTTGCATTAACAGTCCTATCACCAAGTTGAAATAGTTATCATATAGGAAACTGTAGTTAGAACAGTAGTGTGTATATAACTGTAGCTATTAGAAATGTACAGCATATGTATTGTTATTCGAAGGTGTTAATATTACTTATTTCACCCCACCCTATAACCACATATAACCCATTCCATGTGAAAATGGTATGTGCAATCACAATTAACACCCCTGGACGTTTGTCCTGTTGGGTCATATATATTTGCATGTCTGTTGATGCATCTGCCCTGTTCATACATCCACACCTGATGGCCTGTTGCCATCAATTAACCCTGCATGTTGTTGGACTGTGTATTTCTGTTCAAATTATGCATGTGTTATGCACACTGTTCAATGGTGTGAATATCTGGGTGTTTGGTTAATGGGAATACTAATGCATGCTGTTACAACTAATTGTGAATGGTATTATATGTCACTAACCCAAACTGTCATGACATAATGCAAAACATAGTACGACAGGGAAGGCGGGTTCCAGCGGACCCACCTCTCCCACCTCAGCTGGCGAGTGCACCTGGCACTAGTGCTGAGTCCGGACCCTCCTCCGGTGGCCCTGTGCCACATGCGGGTGGAAGCGCTGCAGGGGATGGGGCTCACCCCCCCTCTGCAAGTGTGGCCGGAGGAGGACCACCACTCACCCACCGTAGCGTCCGGACTGTGGTGCGTAGGGAGATTCGGGACTCTGTTCTCGAGCCCCTACGCCAGCTCGAGGCACGGGTGGCGCAACTAACGGGCATGCCTGTTGCACCGCCTACACAGCCCCCAGCACAGCCCCGTCCTGGGCAGTGAAGGAACAGTGGCAACTGCCTATGGGTGGGGATATCAGTTCCACTGTTGCCATCTGTGGGCTCATGGGCTCTGGATATCCAAACCTCCGTCCCCGTCAATTGTGTAACCCGCCCACACGTGTCATACACCGCCCCTGTATGCGTCTTGTTTGTCTTGTCTGTTTACCTACCCAACCTACCTCCCCAGCTGTACCAAATACCTTCACCTGACATACCACTCTCACCTGAAAAAAAAAAAAAAGGGCACTCTGTACCCACAAAAAATTACGCCCCATACATAGCTGCCCATTCCGCACACATGTCTACTGGACATGGAACCTATCAATTACAATTGGCTGTACAACAAGTATTATTGTTGTCCTGACACCTCTCTCAGGGGTGGAAGGTTTCAAATGTCACACCAAATTACATACATATGCACAGCTGTTGCTGCTGAAGAAATGGGCAGCTATGGGCCTTACCTACATCCCTCCTGCACATCCCAAGCTTGTTTCCCTACTGACTTACCCTCTTTGTGACCCCTTTTTTACCACTTTCCTGTCTCCCCATTTTTCTTTTCTTTCAAAGAAAATAGCGCGGGTGTGCACAAGAGTAAGCGCGTTTAAGCGGTTGTAAGCAGGTGTGCGCGGAGCTAACCGCCAGTGCGCATGCGTGAGCTCCGCGCAAACCAGCGCTAACCCTGTTACAACTGCTTAAAAGTGCCTTAGTCACTTTGATTGACAGGTCCTGTACTCAGTTCAAAAGCAAAATAAAATCCCACTGTGAGTTCCGAACCCAGGACCTTGGAAACAGTAGTCTGCATGACTTACCACTAAGTCATGACTCTTATACAAGAACGTTGTGCTAAAATAAATATATCATGTAATAGTAGGAATGAATGTAAAGGGAATATAGATGTGTAGTACAGAAAGCATGCCATTTAGAATTACTATCAAAACTAGTGGATTTCCATAATAGTAGTGTGTGAACAGAAACAGCCATGCTAGTTGGAAGCTAGTAGGTAATAATGTCACTATAGCACCTTGCAAGCCACACACATACTCACAGCAGGATAAGCACTGCCCATACCCCACAACCTCTTACAGGAACACATCTGGACCAAGTAATAAAATATGTGGAGCAAAGGCCCAAAACCAGGGACACATTACAAATAATGTTACAACAAACGCAGACAGTTCAGAGAGTAACAGGGTCTGCACTTTGTGGGATGTTTGGAAGGGTATGCAGTCTGAAACTTGAATGTTTGTCACCATATTCTGACTTGAGCCCAGACTGACTTGCCAGAAAAAGGTGTGCATGAGATATTGACCAAAATATGAGGCAGAAATGTGGACAACCTGCAAATATCTGTACACATGATGGGTCTGACACCACCATATTTGAATAGTTAAGAGCCTAGACATAGCAACAGTGAATGACTTACAGGGATGCCCCACAGACCCCATGTGAAATGTACAAACAGTAGGCAGAAAGGTGTAACACATGCAATGGTAACTATGGAGTCCTGAAAGTATTCATCACTTGCATGGCAGAAAAAGTGTAGTAATACATATGCTCAGGATAACCCACAGTCACAACTGCAGCATACCAGACATTTCAATGGGTGTACCCCACTGATATGTACCATTCCATGAGGCACATAACAGATGAACCTGAAAGTCTCTGGGGCCTGCTCAGCAGCATACTCAAATACCCTAATAGATGTCAAGGCCCACACCATGGCCAGACCACACTGCATGCTGTAACACCCTAGCAAATATAGCAAGCATTCCAAGGTGTGAATGTACATGGAAAATAGGAAAGCTACAGCAGCACACTACAGTCAAGACACCTAGCAGGCATACAAGTAGTGACTGTAAAGGGCAACTATTGAAGCCTTAGCAACAAAGTGCAAGCAAAAGTGAAAGGAAAGCACACACACACACACACACATTAACAGTAGTAGTAGTTGTAGGTGTCAGTGTACATACACAGTTAGTACAGGAAACTGGAGAAATGAATGGAGGAATGTTAATCTACAACACACCTGGAAATATGAGAGAGATACCAACCTTTACACTCACAGAACATTGTCCACAGCATAACAGCATGGTCCCTGGCCTTAAAATCTGAAAGGGCTATGCCTATCTCACATACCTTTTTATAGCACTGTTCTGAAATCACAGTGAGAACTGCAATCAGTACACAACTGGCTGCATGCAATTAGCAAATGCTGGCTAACAATTGGTGCAGAGGCCATCACATGGGCATATGCAGATACCTACAAAAGTATGCTGTACTCCCAGCCCACACATGCAATACTTTCATTGCACCCTGAGAAGGACGTGAGAGACAGACAGAGAGAGAGAGAGAGACAGAGACAGAGAAAACTGCAATTAAGCAGACACAAAAAAATTGTTCAGCAACAGCTACCTGAAAGCTGACAACTGGGAAGTGGAGCAGCAGGACAGAGAACCAGAAGGCAACACAAGCAGCTGTGACAAACACAGGTAATGTAAAGTAATACTATAAAGGTCTACATACTGTGAACCCTCCATATGTGTCATTGGTCTGTATCCATATGTATATGAAGATGTGTAAAGGGCAGGAGACATACAGCAACTATCAGTGAAGGCTGTACATACATTTGTATGTGAGAGCATCTATGTGCACATATCAATGTTGGTTGATTGTAGGTTGTAGTGCCATGTACAAAGTAGGTTTCACAGTTATGTATGTTTAGCAGTATGTTAGTGTGTGTATACAGTATGGTAGACAAATATGTTGATATACCTGTCTAACATATGGATACGTATGTATGTGAACATATGTATGTATATATATATATATATATATATATATATATATATATATATATATATATGATATGCATATATGTATACATACATAGAGAGAGAGATGTAGGAATACATAGACAGATGTAGATAGAATATTGTACAAACATATCTATGTAATGCACACATACAAATATAGATATATGTAGATACATATACATAGACAGACTGATCTGACTACCTACAGGTATGACTGTATATGACGACCTGCAACACAGCCTCTCCCACCCCTCTGTCACTCACACCCCTCTGCCCCCTCCACATCTATAGCAATATATGTACATCAATATATATATGTGTATATGTATACGGACATATATATATATATATATATATATATATATATATATATATATATATACATATAGATATATCTATATACATATATATATATATATATATATATATAGAGAGAGAGAGAGAGAGAGAGATGTATATAAAGTCTGAGTGAGGCACATGTGTACAGATGTATTGCAACAGGTGCCTGGTGACAAAGGCATGGAGTGAACACCAGTGTCAAAACCGGAGTACCATACCACATTCCAGATCACCTACACCAGTAACCACCTGATATGTTATTGGCTGCCCACCACTGCATGTGTCAGGGGTGAACAGGGTCATAAATGTGTACAATACTGGCCCCAATGATATTCACAGTGGCACACTATCCCTGGAATACCTGCACATGGTATGTGACAGCGGACATGGTGTGTCAGCTATGGACATGTAGGTCGGTGTACCCCTCCACACCACATAATGGATGCCATGGTATGGACCTCACATGACAGCTACAGATATGGAGAAGGACACAGTGACATGTACAACACTGTGACAATGCACTCAAGCACATTACCAATGCACAGTGACTGACAACACCACAGAGTACACATATGCTACCCACATAGAGGTTACCACTCCTGGATTTACATTTGTAAGTCACACCCATGACAGATGTCCAACAACTTTAGTAACACCTCACACCATCCACAACCTAAATGTCTGCTGTGTGTCGTCTGTGCCACTGCAATAGAGTGCACATGTGGAGGTAAGAGTTCCTACCCACAAATAAGACATACCCTACACAGTGTTAAGAAGCAAGACTCCCCATGAGTACATGTCACACATACCCCTGCTGAATATTAGTCAGATAGGTAATATGCCATATGAGTCACCCTGTGTAACTGTGTGACAGCAGCAGGTACCATCACACCACATGTGTCACAATGGTTGGGTAGCAGAACAGTACGCTGCTGTAGTCCCAGGGGCAATAGCATAGTGTATAGTATTGTATTGTAATGTAATGTATTGTGTTGTATTTTATTGGTATGTTGAGGTGCCTCCTTCGTGGAGTGGAACCACTGCTGCTGTGCGCCAGTGTACAGGTACATATCCTGTAGTCAGGCTAGTGTTACATAGCACTTCTATATGTGTGTTTAGCTCCTGTCAGAGTTTATGTAGCATGCAACTGGGGATACCATCAGGTCTCATCCACGTTGTGTATTCTGCTGTCCTGAGGGTGGCTCTCTCCTGGACATCTGTGATGACAGGGAGGTTACGGTCAGCTGGGATAACTATGCCTTATTTTGGGGGAGAGGGCGGGGTGACACCTGCACTGAACCTGTCTGCCATAATGTTCTCGATATCTGTGGTGTCAGTGAAATATTTGTTGTTGTGTACTACCTATGGGCATAGAGGATGGATCCTGACCAGGTTGCTAACATAACTGAAGAAGACCTTCTGGTTATCTGTAGTGTCCCTCTTGATTTCCCTCTCAAAGTTGCCCATGGATTTTGTATGATGGAAAATAGATCCTTACTAGTGCTGCTCAGACATGCCCTCCCTTTATGGAATTATGCTCTGTCTTGCAGTAGCTTCCATCTTCTGTAATACAATCTGTCTATGGCTGGGGTCCACCAGACAGGATGCTGTCCCTTTGTGGAGAGTGTCTTGGTCATATATGGGATTGCATGATCCATGCATTCTCGGAGATGTCTGTAGAAAGCAATTGTGTAGGGGTCAGCATTGTGGGTTGTATCTGCCACTGGCCCAGTGGGCTGAAAGGATACCATGTCACTGTTACAAAGTGTAAAGTTTGTATCTGTAATGTTATGCACTATAGTCATTTGTGCTGGTGGTGGAGGTGGGATATGTATATCCAGGGCACTCAGTGTGTGGTCAGCTCACAGTAGTTGATGATGTAGGCCATACAGTACCTAGATACAAACCCCCAGAGTGAGGAGGTGCTCTTGACCTGAATCAGTGTTCTGACTGCTGGGGTTTGGTAGTATGTCGTATGGAGTGTGCCAGATACTGTTGCACAGTTGCTGGCTGAGCACTGATACCTGGCCATCTACATGTGTATCCACCAATAGACAGACAGATGCCACATATGTGAGATGTTGTATCATAACAGTCGAGTAGCATGTGTAGTATGTGTGCCACATTCTGCTGACATATATTGCTGATACCAGGTTATTTTCTTTCTCAGGTACATGGCCCACCCACAGAATCCCACCTACTCCACAGCTGAGGATGAGGAGATACACCAGAGCCTGGTGCAGGATTATGCAATACTCTTTTCCTGCACCAGCCAGAATCAGCAGGAGAGGGCTGCACTGTGGCATGACCTTGTCCATCAGGTAAATGACATAGGCACGCATAATAGGACATATGAGCAGGTACGACATCACTGCAGTGATTTAATTAGACATGTCCGTCAGCGTGCGTCGGATATCCACAGGCAACAGGTCGCCACAGGTGGTGGGGTGGCTACACATCCCCCACTCACCAGACTGGAGGGACTACTCATGAGTGTAGTGGCTCCAGTCCGCCAGCAACAACAACAGCAGCAGACATGCATTATGATGGAGGCTGGAGCCACACAGCAGCAAGACAGTGAACGTGCAGGTAATATGCCATATGTATAGTTGACTGTTGTGTACACTGGTAGTTAATGCATGTGTGAGGTGTGTCCTTGGTTTGTAGCTGTCACCATAGTATTTAATGTGCAAGTGTGATATCCTCAATATTAGCAGCTGACCTGTGAAAGGCGACTGTTGTACTACTGACCTGTATCATACTCAGTAACAATGGCACAGTTGTGCCCACTGACATTAGTTTCTTCACGCCTGCAGGACCCTCTGGTATAACAGCAATGCAGCCTATCCATGCTGGTGAGTGTGTATTAACAATTCCTGTAATAGTGTTGATAGTAATAGTACTATTTGGCTCACTTAGTAGTGCTCTTTGTATGCATGTAGGTGTGTCTGTGTCTGTGTGTTGATATTACGCATACTGAGTACTGTACAATTGTGTGAAACTGTGTGCATGTGTGCATGTGTGCATGTGTGCACCTGTGCATGTGTGCACGTGTGCATGTGTCCATGTGTGCACGTGTGCATGTGTGCATGTGTGCACCTGTGCACCTGTGCATGTGTGCACCTGTGCACCTGTGCATGTGTGCATGTGTGCATGTGTGCACGTGTGCATGTGTGCATCGCTGGTAATGTGTAGACATTGTAAACTGTGTTTCCTGTTTCCCTCCCACAGGTTCTGTTGCTGCTCTGGTGTCATGTAGCAGGGAACCTGAGTCAGGTGCCGTGGGTACTGATAATGATGACATCTGTGTAATGGCACAGGAAAGTATGCCAGGGTCCGCCATTGGTCAGCCGATTGACATTACACAGCTGTCGACCCCATCAATGCGCACAGTTATCCTGCCAATACACCCTTTGTCACCAATGTCCCTTGGTGATGGACAGCATACAGTGGGTATTGACCAGGGTAATGTGGTATCTGTGGCACATGCCTCCACACACAGCAGCCATGGGCATGGCCCAGAGATGGTACCACACAGACAGATGTCCAGGGGTTCTCGTGGGAGCATCCGTGGGCGTACTGCCCCTGTCAGACGTGCCCACAGAGGTCTTACAACCTCAGCTATGTTTCGGGCTGTCATGCAAGCACAGTCACATATGGAACGGTACACCAGACAGGGTCTGAGGGAGCTGACAGCATGTCGCACAGCCATGACTGACAGTATGCGTGACATTGCGGCTGCCATCCGTGATTTCACCAATGTCATAGACAGACGTTGTGGGGACATATTAGACCGGTTCCACAACTACATGTCCATGAGCCAGGGCGATGGAGGGCGGTTGAGGCGTCGACATGGCGGTATGCCAGCAACAGCAGCAGCTGGCAGTCGTCGCGGATGACAACAGGGCCGCGGCCGCCTCCATAGTGCCAGCAGCAGCCCCAGCAATGCTGGGTCTGTGCTGTCATCAGACCGCCCCAGGAGACCACGTGCATGTGGCTCTGGCCAGGCCCGACAGAGATCTGTGTCCAGTTAACGAACACCTGCTTCTGATGACAGTACCCAGTCTGGGTTGGTACTGGATACGGTCCGTAGCACCCCTGCAAAGCACAGGTACCGTGTCCGTGGCCAGAGACACTGATCTGTATGACCTGGCAGGTACAGTCTGTGGCTGTCCACAAACACCAGTATATGGCAGCCATGAGGTGGAACTGTGTGCATCCATATACACATGCGAATTGACAACACCTAGGGCTACCGCATACACGCACACACTGCATCAACATTGCCCCACCTTCTACTGCTGTCCCTCACCAACACACATACACAAACATGTCAATTGGTGGTATCAGTGGCTGACTCAGGCATACCAAGTTCACACCCTGTGCATATGATGAAACTGTGCCACCTCCTGCAATCTGTAACAACTGTGCAGGTACAGGTTAACATGTTGCTGATGCACAGGGTGACCACATAGATGTGTAGTAATAGTATCATGTTGTTAACAGTACTGTGTGCTGAATTAATTGTGGGTATGTCACAGCATGCCTGATGCAGTAAGTCTGTGATTGTCATGTCCTGTTGTCTACACCCATGGTAAGTACCATAGTGTATCATCTGCACATGTTGGCATACTGGTGGTAATGATGTCAACAGAAGGCTACATACATAGGTAGCACAGGGGATAGGGTAATGAATGTAGTAATACACAATGATGGACATGTAAATTGCAAGTGGCATGTTGCCCACACTAGACTCTGCAATGCAGATGTTTGAGGATGTTGATATGTGTGCAGTACTACACGACTGGTACAGGACACACAGGAGCACCCTAGCACTGCATGCTCACATCTCATACCATGCAAGACAGCCCCAACACACATAACTAACTGTCACAGGAGGTAGAGTCCCCATATATGTCAGGGATGCTGTGGTGGCAGGCCAGGTAGCATACATCCTACTAAGTATGGAACCACTGAGTGAAGGCTCAGTGTCTGTTATTTGACATGTGTATTACTGCAGGTATGAGCACATGGGTTTCCATCCAGTTATTGTACATCCTGACAGTACATGGTCTGTACACTTGTGTGCACTGAGACTGGACCCTAGCCATCTGTCCCATGTATTTCCATGTACATGTGCATAGTGCCTGCATATTTGCAGTGTTACCTACTGGAACTGGTACAGCTTGTTTGTTGTACAATGGACTACATGCAGCCCTGTTTACTGTAGCTTTGTTTGCATGCATGTTTGCTTGCAATTACCCTGGAATACTGATCACACCTGCAATGCATAGTTATAGAGCTTCTGTGGACTCCTAGTGCCATCTGCATAGCTTACTATATGTATGCCCATGTCCCACTTGACAGGATGTCACTGTTTGTCCTGTTCACATGTACATTGCCTGTGACACAGTGCATATGACTTACCTGGCATGTGTCCACGTGAGCAGTCATATATGCTACTGCTAACTAATCACAGGCACTACACCTTCACATATTCATCTTCTGTTGAACTACCTGCTTCACTAGGGACGGCCTGCACCTGTCACCCTGGGCTTTCAGATATTGGCAAAGGCTCTTGCTACCCCATAGTGCCTATGTTAGGCAAGGCTCAAATGACAAACCCACCTTCATAGGTATCACAAGGGATAAGAAACTAAGAGTAATGCTACCCAATGCCAGAAGTCTAAACCTCCAGATGCATGCACCCAAAACACTCCTTGGCATGGAGAACATTGATATCTGTGCAGTAACAGATGCCTGGTTCAGGGCTACTGAGAGCACACCAGAACTACCAGGTTTAACCTGGTTGATTTCTTTGAAACAGTCACCAAGGCCATTGATGAGGGGAAGGTGGTTCACACAGCCTACCTGGACCTTGTAAAAGCCTTCACAACAATACCCCACTTGGGCATTCTAGAGAAGCTCACCAGCTTAAATATAAGCCCCTATGTCACTAGATGGATTGCACAGTGGCTCAAGGACAGAACCCACATGGTTAGCATTGCTGGAGCCATGCCAGACTCCAAACAAGTTACGAGTTGTGTCCCACAAGGCTCAGTCCTGGGACCTCTCTTGTTTGGTATATATTTATTGGAGGTACAGGCCAACACAGACGGACTGTGGCTGACCAAATATGCAGATGACTGCGAACTGGCCACCATAATCGACTCTCCAGCCGACACAAGCGTCTTCCAAAGGGGCATCATAGAAACAGACAACTTGTGCCAGAGCCATGGCCTTCAGCTGAACAGTGTTTAGAAAGGGGAATGTGCATCCTGTAGTCTGTTCACCTAGTTGCCAAAAGGGACATTGTCCTCACACACACTAACCCCCCTCAGCCAAAAACACACACTTGCCAATTGCAGGATTCAAGCCCCTATCTGACTATGTTATGACACTCATGATGGACACATTAGCAGAGTGTGCTATTCGCATTACTCGGATGTTTTCCTTCTCTTGCTGTACTTATAGGGTGCTGACATCATCAGTGTTTAGAAAGGGAAATGTGCATCCTGTAGTCTGTTCTCCTAGTTGCCAAAAGGGACATTTCCCTCACACACAATTATCCCCGTCAGACAAACACCCACACTTGCCATTCACAGGATTCAAACCCCTATCTCACTATGTTATGACACTTGAGACGGACGCATTAGCAGAGTGCGCTATTCTCATTACTGGTGGGGTTTCTCTTCTCCTGCTATACTTATAGAGTGCTGACATCATCAGTGTTTAGAAAGGGGAATGTGCATCTTGTAGTCTGTTCTCCTAGTTGCCAAAAGGGACATTTCCCTCACACATACTAACCCCCCCCCCCCCTCAGACAAGCACACACACTTGTCATTCGCAGGATTCAGACCCCTACCTAATTATGTTATGACACTTGAGACGGATGCATTAGCGGAGCGTGCTATTCGCATTACTGGGGGGGTTTCTCTTCTCCTGCTATACTTATAGAGTGCTGACATCATCAGTGTTTAGAAAGGGGAATGTGCATCCTGTAGTCTGTTCTCCTAGTTGCCAAAAGGGACATTCCCTCACACACACTAACCCCCCTGAGACAAACACACACACTTGTCATTCGCAGGATTCAAACCCCTACCTAACTATGTTATGTCATTTGAGACGGACGCATTAGCAGAGCATGCTATTTGCATTATTGGGAGGTTTCCCTTCTCCTGCTATACTTATACAGTGCTGACATCATCAGTGTTTAGAAAGGGGAATGTGCATCCTGTAGTCTGTTCTCCTAGTTGCCAAAAGGGACATTTTCCTCACACACACACTAACCCCCCTCAGACAAACACACACACTTGCCATTTGCAGGATTCAAACCCCTACCTAACTATGTTATGATACTTTAGACGGACGCATTAACAGAGCGCGCTATTCGCATTACTGGGGGAGTTTCTCTTCTCCTGCTATACTTATAGAGTGCTGACATCATCAGTGTTTAGAAAGGGGAATGTGCATCCTGTAGTCTGTTCTCCTAGTTGCCAAAAGGGACATTCCCTCACACACACTAACCCCCCTCAGACAAACACACACACTTGCCATTCGCAGGATTTAAACCCCTACCTAACTATGCTATGTCATTTGAGACGGACGCATTAGCGGAGCATGCTATTTGCATTACTGGGAGGTTTCTCTTCTCCTGCTATACTTATAGAGTGCTGACATCATCAGTGTTTAGAAAGGGGAATGTGCATCCTGTAGTCTGTTCTCCTAGTTGCCAAAAGGACATTTCCCTCACACACACTAACCCCCTCAGACAAACACACACACTTGCAGGATTCAAACCCCTACCTAACTATGTTATGACACTTGAGATGGACGCATTAGCAGAGCGTGCTGTTCGTATTACTGGGAGGTTTTTCTTCTCCTGCTTTACTTATAGAGTGCTGACATCATCGGTGTTTAGAAAGGGGAATGTGCATCCTGTAGTGTGTTTTCCTAGTTGCCCAAAGGGACATCTCTCCCACAGACTTACACACCAACCCCACTCACACACACAGAGCATTTGCAGGATTCAAACCCCTACTTAACTATGTTATGACACTTGTGACAGACGCATTAGCAGAGCGCGCTATTTGCATTATTGAGAAGTTTCTTTTCTCCTGCTGTACTTATAGGGTGCTGACATCATCAGTGTTTAGAAAGGGGAATGTGCATCCTGTGGGGAGGCAGACACCAAGCACACTCTGGCTAAGCTGTCATTCCCTAGGGCAAACAGCCTAGTGTTGACCTCTACACCCATATGTTTAATTGTCAAATGCACATTATTTGTTGCTGATAGACTGTTTGCACATCTTTATTGCCATAGCATTCCCTGTTTGTATGAACAACTTGTGCATCTGTGGAAGATGTTTGCATATGGGAGAGATCCACTATATCACATATGTCTCTGTAGTCATTTAACTGTGTGCACTGGGCAGACTGCTGTAATGTGGTTGGTTCCTGGAATAACACATAAAAATACCAGATATGTGTGTCCAACTGCTAAACTGAGATTTGGCCTAAGTGTGTGAGCATACCCAGTTCAGCCTTCCCATGGAATGTTGTCTAACATATGTCTCATTTATCAAAGTGTGTGAGCATGCCCAGTGTGAGCATTCCATATGTTAGACTCTGCAGCCCACCACATTTGTGGATGAGTGTGAACTTCAACAAATATCACCCGTTTATGGTTGTGTGTTGTGTGTCGTGTTGTGTAGTTACTGTACAACTGCTTTGTGTGTGAACACAACAGGATTATACTGTGCCTGCAGTGTTTGCATGGGATACTTTGCATACAGTTGTCAACATCCTTTCACACTGACCTAACACTGTAGTACTGTATAGTGTACTGGTAGTACTTTGACTGTGGTGGACAGTATCCTGGGCTTTAGTGCTATCACTGCTTTACATTTCGATAGTGGGCACTACAGCTTGGTTAGGGGCCAGTTGTGTACATCTGACCATGTTGCATTCTGTTCAGATATGAACTACTTAAACCAGGCTTGTCCAACATTGGTAGTGTATTCCACAACATAGGTGTACATTTGCAAACACTAGCGATGTGCCCTAGTCCATGTCTAATACTAGTTGGAGAGTGTGTTTGTCCTTCAACACACATTGTAAGTGGAGTTTGCCATGACATATGTCATGGTTAGTATACTGTGCCTCTGTCTACCTGTGACATGACAGTGATACCCAGGATAAAGCTACCATCTCCCATCCACTCATGAAGATTCCTATTGAGGAAGATTGATAAGTGACTCTATGGGTAGCCTGTACTGGGGGTTCACTCATGGGTGGGGGTGGCTTCTGTGTTATGGATCACGCAGTACAGCTTGTCCTATGTAAGTCAGTGCTGGGGTTCAGGTCTCTCATGTGCATAGCTCACTGCCATTCAGATTGTACAAGGTGCAGCATGTTTATTGATACCAGCAACACAGGCAACACATGGCATCTGTGCAAGCTCTTTGATACTCCTGGTGAGGTACTGTTGGGGACTTTACGGTTGATGGAGGTGTCTGCTGAGGTACATCCCACAGGGGCTATTGTAGTCAATTGTACCACTGATGAAGGATGACTGCAGAGCCACAATGACCTCCCCTTATCTAGATCTGACAACTTTCATGATTAGGTGGGTATATGGTATGTTTCTGTAAACACTACAGCACGTTTGTCCAATGCAGGATATCTATCACCTTGTGTCCCCAGGTCTCTCATTACATGTTAACTACATAATGGGTTAACACCTATGTGGTAATTGGTGGGCACTTACTGTATATCCACGGGGGTTGACTATACACGTTTCTGCAATTAGCTTGCTGGCATGGCTATGGCACCAGTTGTCTGTTTCTATGTGGCCCTTTTGTGGGATGCTTGTGTCAGCTGGTGGATCATATGTGGTGAGCAGTTTGTAGTCCTCTGCAAACATGTTCGGACACAGTCCTTCCATGTTTGCCTGTACCTATGGGACATATATACCAGACGAGGGAGATCCCAGGACAAAGCCTTGTGGGATGCCAGTTATATCTGGTTTGTAGTCTGACATGGCTGCAGCATGTCTGACCATGTCTGTTCTGTCCTTGGTCTGGTTTGCAACCCCTCTACTGACATGTGGGTTTATATTTAACTGGTGAGCTTATCTATAATGAACATGTAGGGTATTGTATAGAAGCCTTTGCAAGGTCCAGCTATGCTGTGTGGACCACATTGCCCTCATCATTGACCTTAATGACTGTTTCAATTGAGTCAAACATGTTTAGGGGCAGGATCTGCACTTGAGAAAGCCACACTGGGTAGGGTCCGGTGTCAGTAGGTCCCCAATATCTTTATGTCTGTGGTACATGCTGATCCTTTCCATAGCTGTGCAGACCGAGCTTCTCAGGATTCTGGGGTAGTAGTTTTCAGTATCCATTCAGGCAACACCTTTGTTGAGAAAGACCAATGTTGTTGTACACTGCTCTTTGGGTACATATTCTGTGGTAAGGCTGACATTGAGCAGTAGTGTGGTTTGGCATTCCATTCATCTTGGAGTCCATGTTGCACTAAGCCCAGGACACCATCTCATACCATTGCTGCTGTGTGTTTTGCTTTGTAGATGTTGGCTGTTACCTCAGCATCTGCAATGTCAGGGGGCCAGCAGTCTGCTGGGATAGATATTCTGCATTCGGGGGGGGGGGGTTGCACTACAACTGTCAGGATGTATGTTGGCAATATGTGTGTGTGTTTGTGATATTTGTGTGATTCAGGGCATATCTGTGAATTCCCAAAATGGTTCCTACCATCAGTTGTGAAAGCCTTGGGATTATCCTTAGTGTCCTGTACAATTTGTATCTTCATAGGTTCATAGGTTCATACTAGGCTTTCCACCCTAGGACATTTGTTAGCCTAGCCAGAGTGTGTGTGGCTTTTGCCACCCCTTGCTATGTGAATATTATGGCCATTTATGATTTGCTTTGCTGTGCCTCTGTCTCGACATGACACAGTGAAGACCCCCAGTGTAACTCTACAATCATCCATCCACTTGGCAAGATTCCTGTTGAAGAGTGTCAGTGAGGGGCTCTGCCTAACATGGAGTGGGATTCTGGTCCAGGGTGTGCGGAGCCTCTGGATTATGTATCTGTCCCACCAGCACATCCTATTTCATTATTTGTTGAGGTTGACATCTCTCACTCTCACAGCTCCGATGGATTTGAGTTTTCTGGGGTGGAGCATGTCCATTACTCCTGTGTTGGGCATGGCCTTCTACAACAGGCATGCAATGCCTCTGTGTAGGCAGTATGTGAATGCATTCAGCTGGGGTGTCTACAGCCAGGCAGCATATGACATATATATGAGACCCTTTATCCTCTTGGTGAGGTACCTTTGAGGTCTTTCTAACTGCTGCAGGTGTCAGGTAAGGTACATCCCATATGAGGCATTGTACTAGATTATGGGTGTGATTAGAGAACAGTATAGGGG
The DNA here is from genome assembly GCF_019279795.1 of Protopterus annectens. Lineage (NCBI taxonomy): Eukaryota > Metazoa > Chordata > Ceratodontiformes > Protopteridae > Protopterus > Protopterus annectens. The sequence continues at coordinate 1,851,988,985 of NC_056733.1, forward strand.
CACAATGACCTCTGTTGACGTAGATGTGAATCCTTTCCTGATACGGTGTCAAATGTAGACAGTCTTCCTAGCCACATTGGCAATGTGGGTGTCACATAACAGGTTACTGTCCACTTGTGTCCCTAGGTCCCTGGTTACTCCTTCCATACATAATGGTTTACCACCAACGTGGTAATTTGTGGTACCTTGTTTGGTATTTGGTGGGACATTCATACTGTCCAGTGTCTTCAGGACGGCTGGGTGGGGTTCCTGTGTGTGAGAGTGTGGTCTGTAGCATGCTACAGACTGTACAGCAGTTTTGCCTACAGTTAGTTGCACATGGGTGGGCTCCAATGCCTTGTGCATTGTCAGTTACCTGGACATATGGGTGTCTGGGCTGCCTATGGATACTCACCCTCCTTTTATGTTTTGTTCCAGGTTTTGGGGCCATGACACATGATACGTGGTATAACCTGGTAGTGCTGGTGTGCTGTCAGGAGGCTTGGAGCAGGTTTCTGTCACTGCACAGACATCGATGTTCTCCATACTGGGGATGGCCTTGGGAGCATGCATATTGGGGTTTACACATCTGGCATTGATCAGCATTTCCCTTATGTTTCTTCCCACTTATGTATTCTAGGGTGGTGGGTCTGGGTCAGTCTTTTCAGCCTTGCCTACAAAAGGCTCTATGGAGGTGGCAAAGGCCTTATCCAATATTCAGACGCCCAGGGGTAACAGGTGCAAGCCATCCCAAGAACAGCTGTGTGGCTTGTCAAGCATGACATCCCAAGCAGACAGACATTGGATCCCCTTGGAATGACACCAGTAAGTGTGCCACTTGCTATGACTGATCATTCCGTGTTTGTACTGTGACATTATTCTTGGTAAGGGTAGGATGCTGCAAACAGTGAGTGTCATACCGGCCTGGACTACATAATCAGAGAGCTCATCTATGTCTCTTTTCATGTAGTCTAGGGAGGTACATCTCAGGTCATTCACACCAGCATGGACTATGACTGCATCATATTTCTACTTGCTTTGGAGTGACCTGCATACTTCTGTTATGTGGCATATTGTGGCAGCCTACAGGCAGCTTACTGTACCCTTTCCCTTGTTCAGTCTGGTGTGTGGGACAGCAGTGTGTCTGACTATGGAGTCACCTATTACAACTGTATCAGGCATGTTGTTTCTCCTTCTGGCCTGTGACTGTTTGGCACACCAGCTTTGTGTACTATGTGTTGCATGTGCTATGTTTGGAGGTTGTTTGATTGGGTGTCTGCTTTAGAGGCCTCTGTTGGTGTGCTGTGTTTGTAATTTGTGCCTCCGGGAATGTTTTTCTGTGTTTATGTGTTTGGTTTGCAGTTGTGATAGGTCTATGTGGGACTGTGTTTGTGGTGTGTGTGGTTACCTTCTCCTCCTGACTAGTTTTGGGAGTACTGAGTTGAGGGAGCTCAGCCTCCAGTTTGGATAGATGGTTGCATCTCACACATATATTTGTATTTCTTGGGTGGAGTTGGGGGTTGTCTGTGTACTTGGGGCAGGTGTAACATTGCCTCAGGATTCACAGATTCAACTTGTTGTGGCTGGCCTTGTGGGTGGCCTTAGTGACTCTGGAATAGACTGCCCATACATGTCAAGCAGAGCGCCTCATTGGCCCTCTTCAAAAGGAACCTTGATGATTGGATGGGAGATAGGAAATTCACCCCGGTGATTACATCAGTCACCCTGCTAGACAGGGGACCAGAGACGTAAATATTGTGGGAAGAAATAACCAGGGAATTGTTATTGCTAGGCTTGTATAGGCCCTAGGGCCAATAGCCTAGTACCAACCTATGAACCTATGAACCTATGAACCTATGGATTGTATGTGTGGACAGATTTTATTGCCATACTACTGATCAGTGATTACTTCATTGTTTATGTTTGCTTTATCATGTAGTAGCTTCCTCATTCTCTTGCATGGTTTGGTTATGGCTGGTGTCCACCATGCCAGATTCCTGCGTGTATGGCATTGTGTCTTGTTTTAATTTAGGATTGTATAATCCAAGCATTCCTGGCAGTGTTCATGGAATGGCTGTATTACAGGTTCTGAGGTGTGGCCCATATTTTGCACCTGCACAGGACCTTTAATGGATTCCACATCAGTTTGGAGGAGTGCAAATATTGCTTAACACATGTTTTCCACTGTGGTTTTCTGGCCAGGGACTGTGGTCAGGATTTGTATATCCAGTGTGATTACTCTATGGTCTGGTTTTACCAGTGAATAATACACTTCTCATCTTGCCATCCAGTACCCATGTTGCTGATTATCACATCCAATATGCTTACCCCTCTTGTGGGAGTGGTACGTTGTTCCTGGGCCTTTTGGTTTATGGATTCTATGAACTTTTGTCCTACACTGTTGGAGCTAGTATAATGCTCCCAGTCTATGTCTGGGTATTTTCAGTCACCCAATATAATGTGGTTTGGAGGACTTGATATATTCATGTATTCCAGCATAGGCCAGGTGCAGTTCCTGGTGTTGGGACAGTAGTCTGTAGCAGGCTATAAACTGGGGGGCAGTTTTAGCCACTGTTACTTGACCATGGCTAGTCCATGCTGCTTTTTGTTGTGGTACCAACATGGGGGTGGGGTTATCCTTGACAATTCTTGCTAGTCACCCTCCTTTTGTAGCTTATTCCAAGTTTTGAGGCTGTACAGCACAGTATGAGGTGTAACCTGGTAGTGTTAGGGTGCTGTTGTGAGCCTTGGCTCAGTTTTCTGTTACAGCGCAGATATCAACATTCTCCATACTGGGTGAGTTTAGACTGCATGCGTTTTGCTATTTCGACTTATCCCTTATCTTATTCTTATCCCTTCTGATACCTATGGAGATAGGTTTGTGTTTTGAGCCTTACCTATTCAGGGCACACTGTGGGTAACAACAGCCTTTGCCACTATCCATACAGCCTGCACTGATAGGTGCATGCCAGTCCTAGCAGGTGGTGCATCATGTCATGCTCAGCATGTCATCCCAGACTGGCACACATTGGATCCCCTTTGACTAACTGCGATACTTCAGTCAATTATTGCACTTGATCATCTCATTGTCATGTTGTGGCATGATGCTTGGTGAGGGTAGGATGTTAGTCAGGGTCCTCAGGTGTGCATATAGTACATGGTGTTACATTACTTAACACATAGCATTCATGCCTCAGGTGGTGCTGCAGGGCTGCCTCTGTCAGATGTGCATATTACACTTCCCTGTACATGTTTGAGAGCAGGTTGTGTCATGTTAGGCATCCCTGTTACTATATGAGTGAGTCAGAGAGGGGTATCATTCCCAGGGTTCCTACTGAGCCAGTGTATATGCTATGCGTTGCCTCTTTGCCAAGGCCAGGGCATACTGGGCACACCTCCTTCTGCCTACTGGGGCAGGCTCAGGTTGTTCCTCCTCTGAGTCACGCTCTGCCTGTGATGGCCTTGGCAATGGTGGGGGGCTGTTTGGCCCGGCCTTATGCTGGTCCTGCTGCAGCTGTTTTCGCAAGATCATATTATGTAGCATAGCACATACCATGACAATTTGGGTACATGTAGTTGGTGTGTACTGCAAGGCTCCACCAGATGTGTCCAGACACCGGAACCGTGACTTGAGCAGCCCAAACACACGCTCTATTACATTACGTGTTTGTGCGTGTGCCTCATTATGGCGTTCCTGTTCAGGTGTGTGTGCATTTCTGATGGGTGTCATCAGCCATGGCTCCAGTGCATAACCTGCATCCCCCACTAGGTGTCCGTGTGGGATGTCCCCATTGGCAAATGTCTGGTACAGCTGCGTCAAATGCCAGATGTGGGAATCATGGTAGCTCCCAGGACAGCCAGCGCACACACATTCATTATTATGTCCTGGGCATCACACATGACCTGGCAGTTGATGGAGGGGAAGCCCTTGCGGTTGATGTATGCCCTACCCCTCTCACCGGCTGGTGCTTTGATACGTATGTGCGTGCAGTCTATTGCACCCACTACCTCAGGGTATTCCGCTATTTGCTGGAAGAGACGCATATTGCTGGCCAATACCTCACGGGCATTGGGGAAATATACATGATCACCGACATGTGCTGACATGGCATCCAGGAACTGGTGCAGTACCCTGGAGGCTGATGCCTGTGATATCCCCATCATATCACCAGTTGGTCTCTGGAAGGTACCTGTCGCTAGTATTCTTAGGCCAACACATACCTTGGTTTCCACTGGGATGGGTTCCCCTCTGTTGGTTCTGTGTGTGAGGCGTGGCCTGCACAGCTCCACTATTTGCTGCAGGAGGTCTCTGTCCACTCTATAGCGCTCTACTATCTCCAGCTCATGTAACCCGTGGTAGGTGACCCTGGGCCTGTACACTTTTCTCCGTCTCCTCAGTGTGGGTTGTCTGGCACCATCTGCATTGTCACCACCCTCAGCAAGTCGCCTATGTCTCATTATGACAGCTATGGCAGCCCCTAACATTTCTGCTCTGAGTTCAGCTTTTTCAGTTTTCACTTCTGATAACTTAACTCCTGTCTTGCAGTGTCTCTTGGGAGAAACATCCTGCACTGCTGTTTGCAGAGTTTTAAGTGCTGGGCTGGGCTACTATTCTGCCTGTGTAATTGCCTGCATCTAATTGTTTTCACCTGCTAGCTCCAGCAGTATTCCCTGCTAACTTCCTACTAAATCTGTTGCTTCCTTTTTCCTTTCTGTTTCCTCAGGGTGGAGCCGTGTGTAAACCAGCAGAAACACGCTCACAGTGGCTTATACGCGCGCACACATGCTTACACAGTTCAGAATCTGCTTATTCGGGTTAAATCGCGTGCACACCCACGCAAACAGTGTTAAACATCTCCCAACACGCTCCCACATGCTCAGTCTGCCTTACACGCGTGCACACTGCCTTACTCGCGCTTCATGGTGCGCACACGTGCGCATACACATCCAGCAAGAAACTTTGGTGTAGGCAACAGTGTACACCTTCCATTTCTTGACTTTCTCATGCTTAGTTAGTGGCACACCTCTTTCCATGATATCTGTCTGACATCTGTCATGTAACTCTGACCTCCAATGAACTGCATTTCTTTCTACCATTCCCCCCTGTGATGTCACCTATCTCCTACTCTGTTCCTCCCCCTTCTGTAACTCTTACACTGATCAGACTGTGCTCATTTGCTATGTGACAGTGGAATTCAGTATCCTTACACTCATTTGCATCAGATTGCCTACTAATGCTTAGTTACATGTCTTAGACTCAGCTTCCCCCCTTAGCAACCACTACACGGTGGCCATGTTGGTTTTGGTCTGCTTGTCCCTGCATTGACATTCCATGTATTGCATAAAACCCACATTTGTGGGTTTAAAACCTTCATTTTTATGTTCTATACAGCGCAGCCCGTTTGCGTGGGGCTGCGCTGGGTTTAAACATTGGCAATCGCCGAAAAAAAAAATTATATTTTTAATATATTTGCATCAGGTTACCTTGCCAATGGCCACATATTTGGCCATTGGCATGCTGCCTGACACATATGCACCCTTTATTTGGAGCTGACATGGCTCCATTGCAGTTTTTGCAGAAACGTACTCAGTTGTCAACTGAGTACATTTCTGCAGCTAAAACGGATCTTACATGGGCTGTTCTGGGCTTCCTGGATCGCTAATCATCCTCATTTGCATGCTATTCAGCTGCAAGTGAGGTGATTAGCTTATCCACGCCCACTCCGTGTAAGAGCCGTTTTAGCTTGGCTCTTACACGGACTTTGGGCTGTTCCTGGATCGCGAAGGCTGCATGGAGTCTTGCACTACTCTTAGACTCCGTGCAAGCCTTCGTGAATCCGGCCCAGAATGTTCAAGGCTATAAAAGTTTGCAATCATAATGACTTGACAGTTCCCACCCTATACTATAACTTCTTCTCAAGGAGGGCTAGGCCAGTCAAGCATGAGGTGGACTAATGAATGCCTATCCTTTTGGTGGCAGTGGTGTTATGCCTCTATTACATTTGGTGCCATCATCACACCTTGCCTTTTCTAATCTACCCTTCGTTATCTCCTGCCTCAACTCATATAGTCTTCTGGTCAGAAAACTATGCCTTTCTCACTCAGTTTTATAACTCTTTTAAGCCCTTTGACAAAGTAACAGTGTACTTCTCTCCTCAGATGTATTGTTCCACATGGATTTTGTCTTCTCATTCTCTATCTGTAATTTTTTATATTTCATTATATGCCTGTGCATCTTCACATCCAGATTTATTTTTCCTAAACATTTTTCTCAAATGAAGATAAAGTACCTTCATATTATTATAGTCATTACATATTTCGTTATTTCATAAAACATATCCACCCTCCCTTTAACTTTAATATAAGCATAGAAAACAATTATTCTGTATACTTCCTCCTCATGTCAGCCATCACAAAGTTCACATCTCCCAGAGACAATTATTATAAAATTCATCTATTTCATATCTTCACTTTTAACAATATTGTTATAATCCACAGTACAAGTACTGCCAACAGTCCAGGCAAACGTTCCTTTTCCAGAGTATCAAAATAGGAATAAATCCAACAGCAAACTGAAGCGGAATGAAGCAGGAAGAAAAAGTTGTAAAAAATCACTGATTTTATTCTAAATTGTACAAAGATTAGCACTTTCACTACAAGAGCTTCTTCAGATCATTAACAACTCATATAGTGCTACACTGGATATATATACAAGTATTCAAATCTAACCAACCTATCAGATTTGCTAAGTAATTAGGTCCTAAAGTGCTATTACTTGCCTACTGTACTTACTACAATATATTAAAAGCCATCAAAACAGATAAAACAATATATTGCTAGTAGCACAAAAGAACTATGTCCTACACAGTATTGTAACTTACATGTGATATTATTTACAAAATGTATAAACACTTATATGTTAAAAAGAATTATAAAAAACACATAGAAAACACATAAAAACATACAAACTATGAAGTGCATATAACTTCATATAGATCTAGATAAAAATGCATTGATGCTTTATTTAATATTCCTACGTTTTCTTAACGTGGGTTTGATTGAAGCCCTTTCATTCAGTCCGAGGCCACAATCAGCCCTTAGTCTGATTATCCAATGACTCTCCTTACACTCAGTGTAATTCCTAATGTCACCCTCATGCTGGGTCAGGGCTATGACCTCTAATGCTCTAAATAAAAACCTATGTGCATCGCCATGTGAAATCACATGTTTTGCCAAGGCATTATGTGCCGATCCTTTCCTAATGTGGTAAACGTGTTCTCTTATTCTGTCCCTAAAAGGACGATTGGTTTTACCCACATAAAAAGATGAGCAGGTCTGACAGACCGCTAGGTACACTAGATTACAGGTCATGCAGTTAGCTTTAGCATTTGTCACAAACTCAATGCATAAATCTGGATGAAAAAATATAGTGTCACCATCTATGTATGAACAGAAATTACACTGGCCACATGGCCTAGTATTCCCATTCTCTAGTCTATTACCCTCAAAATTGGGATAACAGAGCATCCTTTTCAAGTTATTCTTATTCTTGAATAGGAAATGTGGATGTTCTCCTACTATATTCCTTAAATCACTGTCCACCTGCAAAATGGACCAATGTTTAGTGACGATATCCCTAACATCAGTATGGTCTGATGAAAAAAAGGTGGAAATTTTAACACAAGTTTGTTTCCTGTTTTTACCAGACCGCTTGGCAATTTCTCAATGTATAGGTCCAAAAACTCAATCCTGTGCTCGGAATATTGCATAGTAAACCTAAGGAAGTTAGTTAGATTATTCATGATGTTAAACATTGACTCAAGTTGTTCTATATTCCCATTCCATAGAACAATAAAGAACTGCATTATTTCCTAACCATCAATACACCCTTAATTCCGATAATACATGGGCTTCCAAAAATTCATAAAGATATCCGTGACCCACCCATGAGACCGATAGTGTCGGGACGTGGGTGGGTCACTGAACATTTGTCAATATATGTTGAGAAGTACCTTAGACCCATTATGAATAAGAATGAATTTGTGTTAAAGGACTCTAAACAATTTCTAATAGAGCTTTATGAGTGTTTACATGACCAGATAGGTGAGTATATGTTTGTTACGTTTGACATACAATCTCTATTCACAATCATACCCAATGATTTAGGCCTTCACTATGTGTCTGAAAACCTAAGGAAGCATAGTGATTATTCAGTTGTAATGATTGATCTAATAGTACACTTTTTAGAACTAGTACTTGAAAATAATCTTTTCGTGTTCAAGGAAAATATTTATAGGCAACAGGATGGAGTGGCGATGGGTACTCCCTGCGCCAACAGTTATGCCAATATGTTTTTGGCATACTGGGAGGAACAAGTCCTGTTTCGTGAGAGATTGTTTGAAGAACATGTGGTGTTCTATCGATGTTTTGTCGATGACCTTTTTGTTCTATGGAATGGAAATATAGAACAACTTGAGTCAATGTTTAACATCATGAATAATCTAACTAACTTCCTTAGGTTTACTATGCAATATTCCGAGCACAGGATTGAGTTTTTGGACCTATACATTGAGAAACTGCCAAGCGGCCTGGTAAACACAGGGGTATTTCGAAAATCATGCTATTGTAATGCACTGCTTATGAGGTCTAGTATGCATCCAGCCCACATATTTAGGAACATCATTAAAGTCCAGGGGGTTAGGGTCTCCAGACTGAATCCTACACAAATAGGGTATGAAGAAGAGTTAAACAGCTTGAAGTCGAGGCTTTTACAAAGGGGATATCATACCCAGGAGGTTAATGAGCACTTAGATAGGATTGTGAATTTACGATCAAATGTAGCGGCACCATATTTTGGACCCGTTAATATGAATGACATAGTGAGCACAAACAGGAAACAAACTTGTGTTAAAATTTCCACCTTTTTTTCATCAGACCATGCTGATGTTAGGGATATCGTCACTAAACATTGGTCCATTTTGCAGGTGGACAGTGATTTAAGGAATATAGTAGGAGAACATCCACATTTCCTATTCAAGAATAAGAATAACTTGAAAAGGATGCTCTGTTATCCCAATTTTGAGGGTAATAGACTAGAGAATGGGAATACTAGGCCATATGGCCAGTGTAATTTCTGCTCATACATAGATGGTGACACTATATTTTTTCATCCAGATTTAAGCATTGAGTTTGTGACAAATGCTAAAGCTAACTGCATGACCTGTAATCTAGTGTACCTAGCGGTCTGTCAGACCTGCTCATCTTTTTATGTGGGTAAAACCAATCGTCCTTTTAGGGACAGAATAAGAGAACACGTTTACCACATTAGGAAAGGATCGGCACATAATGCCTTGGCAAAACATGTGATTTCACATGGCGATGCACATAGGTTTTTATTTAGAGCATTAGTGGTCATAGCCCTGACCCAGCGTGAGGGTGACATTAGAAATTACACTGAGTGTAAGGAGAGTCATTGGATAATCAGACTAAGGGCTGATTGTGGTCTCGGACTGAATGAAAGGGCTTCAATCAAACCCACGTTAAGAAAACGTAGGAATATTAAATAAAGCATCAATGCATTTTTATCTAGATCTATATGAAGTTATATGCACTTCATAGTTTGTATGTTTTTATGTGTTTTCTATGTGTTTTTTATAATTCTTTTTAACATATAAGTGTTTATACATTTTGTAAATAATATCACATGTAAGTTACAATACTGTGTAGGACATAGTTCTTTTGTGCTACTAGCAATATATTGTTTTATCTGTTTTGATGGCTTTCAATATATTGTAGTAAGTACAGTAGGCAAGTAATAGCACTTTAAGACCAAATTACTTAGCAAATCTGATAGGTTGGTTAGATCTGAATACTTGTATATATATCCGGTGTAGCACTATATGAGTTGTTAATGATCTGAAGAAGCTCTTGTAGCGAAAGCGCTAATCTTTGTACAATTTAGAATAAAATCAGTGATTTTTTACAACTTTTGCTTCCTGCTTCGTTCCGCTTCAGTTTGCTGTTGGATTTATTAATATTGTTATAATATTCTTATTCCTGAACACCACTCATTTCCAAAGCTCTTCACAAACTTCTTCCCCAACAACTTTTTCATCAAGCATTATTGTAACTTATTCAAAATTCTACTACCTTCTGAACATGTTATGCCATCTTTTTGCTCTGACAGCATTTCAGCAACATTAAAAGATTTGCTGCACTGTTTATGCTGTTAACATTTATTAAAGTTTATCCCCCCCTTTTGCAACTTTTTTTTTTTTTTGCAGTAACAAAAACTTTATTTTCCTAACCCTGTTTCCAGTGGTGTTACCTAATTTCACCAGCCACTTGCTTCTCCTCACTTTTCATCTTGGCTTAAATCTTCATACATTTGTGTACCCAGTTTTGCTGTTATTTCACTCTTGGCAGTGGTAGAATTCACACCCCATCAGTGCTAGCCTTACCACTTTTGCTCTAGTTTCATCATCACAGACTAGTACAGTTTCATTTTTATTCTATGTTTCATTTGGTAATTCCTCATGCTATGCATGTTTAACATTATCAATATCGACCTTCTGTTGCACAACAGTGCCCCCATCTCTACTGTTGTTTCATCATTTTCAGCTGATGTTAGCAATAATTCACAGGAAAACCCAAAATACCTTCTTTCTGCATTCTGTACAAATTATTTTGCAGATCTTAAGTAAATAACCAGTTTATCTACAGTGTGCATTGATTTATGGCAAAAACTTATCAAATGATCATCAGCACTACAAAAAATGTATTTATTTATATATTATATTTACTTTATTTGTTTCCCGGGAAAGTCCAAGTGGGATAAGAACCATTTTCAGTGGAGGCCTGGGGAGAAAAGCTCCATATATAGAGATTATACAAAACTTATGCAAGACATTATACAAAACTTATATAAGAAATTATACAAAAAATATACAAGACATACAGTACACCAGAAATTACATTCTGTGCTATTATAGCTGACATTTGTATTATACAATCATCTGATATAATTCCTTATTGTAGTGTAGACATTGTAGTTTCTCAAAGTAAGCTGAGGAAGGGTTTGTAGGAAGGAAATTGGATAGAAAAATGTTAGAGATTATCTAGACATGAGAGAGAGCATAGATGGAGGTGGTCAGTGAAGAAGAAAAATTATGACCAGAAACTATTAAAGCTAGTTAGCCTGGAGCAAAGTTGGGTGTCATTAAGATAATTTTTAAGAATATTTTTGAATTGATTGGTATCTGTGTTGGTTCTGATGCTGTGAGGTAGTGAGTTCCACCTTGTTGCTACATGATTAGAAAAATAGGGAGTCTCCTGCCGTATTAATGGATTTGGACACTTGTAGCAGAGATTTATTTGTTGACCGAAGACTTTGATTTATGGTATGGGGCTGCAGAATATTTAGAAGGGCAGGGTTTTTTCAGGTTGATATAGTAGCTTGTGTGTTAAGGTTAGTTGGTTATAAGAAATAAGTTGTGGGAGTGCTAACCAGGAGAGTTTTTTTAAGGAGTGACAATGGTGGGTATGATGTGGGCAGTCGGTTGCAAATTTAGTTATTTTATTGTAGCATGTTTCAAGTTTAATTAAATCTGTCTTTTTAAGGTTGATGAGAATTGATAGAAGATGGGTTCTAGCAATGGCAACCCTAGAGGTGCTAGTTAGATACTTTTTATTTCTGTAAAGAGTACCTATTTTTTGTGAACTTTTGAAATCGCTTGTGCTATATGTAGGTCAAAACTTTGGTTATCTATTATTACTCCTAGTAATTTTGATTGTGAATTGGCATTAATTTCAGTATTATTCCTAGCTGTGATGTAGAAGGTGCTGGATGGGGGAGAGGATCTTGTGGGTTGGAAGATCATGAGTTTTAGTTTACTGGGGTTGAGTATGAGCTGATGGTTAGAGATCCATAGCTCAGTATCTGAGAATGATTTTTTGGGTTATATCATGGAGGTGCTGCAGATTATTAGCAGTGTATATAAGTGTTGTATCATCTGCATATTGGATAGTTGAAGCCAATGGGGTAGCACTATGGAGGTTGTTTGTAAAAATAGTGAAGGGTAGTGGCCCAAGAATTGAGTCTTGAGGTACTCCTAGTATAATGGGAAGGGGGAATAGGACATTAAGCCATTTTACAGATTGTTGGTGGTCCTGTAGATATCTTCAGAACCACTGAACTGCAGAGGGGTTGAGGTTCGGTTTGGAGAGTGTATTTAAAAGTTTGGGGTGGAAGACTGTATTAACGGCCTTGGACATGTTTAGAAAGACTGCAGAGACTATTTTACCATATTTTCTGAGTTGGTTGATGGTGTTGCTGAAACTGAGGAGTGCAGTTGTGGTACTATAACGGGGCCTAAAAGCATGTTGACATGTTGCTAGCATGTTGTTGAAGGTAAGATAATGAATCAGTTGGGAGTGGATACATCTTTCAAGGAGTTTAGGTAGTGGTTAGAGAATGGTGATTGGTCTGAAGTTGGTCAGCTCTGTTGAATTTCTGCCTTTGTGTAAGGGGATAATGTGTGCAATTTTCCATATTGCTGGTACATGTTCTGCTGTTGACCTGTTAATAAGGATCAACACTGGATACGATATGGCTTCAGCTGCTAGTTTAAATATTTGGCTGGTAACTTATTAGCTGCTATTGAAGAGGGTTTGAGTTTTTTGAGTAGTTCCTTAATGGGAGCTGTGGGAACAGGCTGAAAGGAGAAGGAGTTGTAGTTAATACTGAGAGGTTCGGAGGCTAGTGATAGTTCTGTGGAATTACTTTTAATTAGAGATAGTACACTTTCAGTGAAATATTTATTGAATTTTTCTGCAATGGTGGCAGAAGAATGTGGTAAGTTGGGGAAACGGGAAATGGTATGTCCTGGGTAGAGAATGGAATTTTTGTTATTCCAAAATTTTGGGGGGTTATGATGGTGTTTATGTTGCAGGTTATAATAAAAGTTCTTTTTATCCAGGCTGATTTGGTGTTTAGCCTTGTTTCTAGTTAGATGGAATATGATGCAGTTGATTTGGGTTTTAGAGGTGAGCCATGTTTGCCAAGCTTTGTCTCTTTTCCTAAGGAGCATTCTGGTGTCGTTAGTTAGCCATGGTGTGTATGTGGCCTTAATATGAATTGACCTGGGGGGGCCAAATTGTTTAGAATTTCAAGGAAAGTACTGTGGAAATAATGTACTGCAGCATCAAGAGACAGTTGTTTTAGTAGAGAGCAGTTACATTTTTTTAGGGTACTGATTAGGTCTTGGGGGTTAAAGAGTTTTTTTTTTACTTCGGATTTGGTGGTAGGTGTTGAGCTTGAAAGTATTGATGTTTTTCTCAATAGATAGGTTGGCATATGGTCACTAAGACTGTCGGGTAAGTTGCCACTAATCTGATAATTCTGAGATTTGTTGTTTAGTGTCCAATCCAGTATAGATTGATGGTTGGAGTTTTTACCTGTCCACTTAGGAGCTTGAATGAGTTGTATGAAGCCATAGAGGTTGATGTGATTGCTATGGTTATGTGAATTACAAGTTGTTCAGTCTATATTAAAGTCACCTAACCCATAATGATAGTTTCTCAGGCTATGGAATTTGATATAAACTGGAAGATGTGCTCCATAGTGGAAATGCTATTTCCTGGTCAGACATAGGTAGATATAATTGATATGAATTTGTTTTGGTTAAGTTGAAGTTCAGTAGGTAGGATTTCTATCTTTTCAAGCTTATGTATGTTTTGGCTTTGTGATAAAAGTGTGAGACTACTCTTAAATAAGATGCTACCCCTCCACTTCTTTTTACCTTTCTGTCTGCTCTAATAATGTTGTAACCAGGTGGTGTAATTTCATTGGTTGTAATGTGAGCTTTTAACCAGGTTTCTGTTAAAACAGCAATATCAGGGTATAATGGAATAGGGTGGTTAAAATTGATCATATTTTCTTTATATTGTGGCATCATTCTTGGTGAGGGCAGGATGCTACTCAGGGTCAGGGTCATACCAGCCTGGGATATGTGATCAGAGAGCTCTTCCATGTCTCTTTTCATGTAGTCCAGGGAGGTACGTCTCGGGTCATTCACACCAACATGGACAATGACAGAGTCATATTTGTACTTGTTCTGGAGTGACCTGAGTGCTTGGGTTATGTGGCAGACCCTGGCGCCCAACAGACAGCTAAGTGTAACCTTCTCTTTGTCCAGCCTAGTTAGTGGGACATCAGTGTGCCTGACTATAGAGTCACCTATTACTAGTGTGTTGAGTATGTTATTTTGCCGTAAGAGCTGTGATTGTGTGGCACACTGATTATGTGAAGTATGTGTTTCATGGTTTGTGATGGGGTGTGGAGGTTGCTTGGATGTCTGCACTGGAGGTCTCTGTTACTTTTGCAGATTTTTATTTAGAGCTTCCAAGTATGTTTTCATGTATTTATGTGTGTTATTTGCCAGTGCTGGTTAATGGGTCTATGTGAGACTGGTGGTGTGATGCAAGTATTTTCCTTCTCCTCTTAACTGTCAGTTCCAGTCTTGGGTTGAGAGAGCTTTGCCTCCAGTTTGGCTGCATAATTGCATCTCTCACATATATTAGTGTTTGGTGGTAGGAGGAGAGGATTGACTATATACATGAGGCAGTTGTAACATTGCCTCGTAACATTGCCTCAAAATGCCCAGATTCACCAGTTTGACTAGAGAGTACACCTGGAACTGCCCCTTGGACATGCCTGAATAGGTAAAGTGAGCTGTTTTACTGATTAGCTGGTAAGGACAAATAGAGAGCCTTGTCCTTCTGGACAGTATAGGGGGTCTAGTGCTAGGGTTAATTAGTGATTGCTATGAGTTTGCCCACTGGACACAACTACATCTGTTTGGGGTCAAACCAAGAACACTGTCTGGTTAAATGACTTGCTCATAATTACACTATAGTCACATGAAGGTGAAAAAATCTAACCATGTGCCTTAGACTACAAAAAGTAGTTCTTTAACAACTTAAACCCTTTATTCTCTTTGTTACTTGTACTTTAGATGCTCTCCCGCAAAGAATGTGCACTTGTGCCTTTTACAGGATTTTTCTCCATAATTATTAGCATGCATGATTTGTGAGACAGTAAACCATTTTAGATAAGCACACCACTTTTATCTGTTTATTTCCACTTCTCATGTAAATCCTAATGGAATGAGTGACAAAAAGAATGCAGCAGATCATTGGAAGTGCAACACTTGAGTACATTTTGAAAATGGTAACTATAGAAACCAGACATCTGTACTTTTCATCTGAGACAAGTTTTAGAGCTTTTATGATTTGAAATTGTTTTGCTTACTGTTCACATTTTTTTTTCTTTAAACCATAACCTAAATATTTCAAAGTCCATGACAGATGTTGATCTGAGAAACTACCCTTTTAGGGCGTTACACAATGTATGCTTTCAGCTAGGAACTTCAGATGTCACGTCTTCTGACTTAGTAGATCAAATGAGGTCAAGTTCTTTCTGGCTGCATTGCTTCTTTTCCTCTCAGTGTAATGTTTGTGAAAAACATGTTATGTGTCTTGGCCACTTGCTGTCTACAGAATGACTACTTGACACTATAGTTATGCCATTTAATATACACAGACCTACTGTGCTATTTGAGCTGTCTGACGTAGTATGTTAACGCCAAAATGGTCTTCTGGTTTATTTTAATACAACATGGAGGCTGAGGGCACACAAACTGCCTTAACATGTCACTCTATCTCAGCTGTATAACCTTGAACCAGACACTTTTTTGATACCCAGACTTATTTTGTGTGTGGTGGTGATGGTCATTCTGTTAATACAATAATGGACTTTCATACCAATATTTATATCATGAGCAAGTCTTGCCACTTATTGTAGACTACTACTCTGCAAATAGAAAAAGAAACCATGCATGCCATACCAGAAGATCAGAAGATCCTCCAAAGCTAGCTACGAAAACACAGCATCCATGGGACCGGACAACATCCCAGGCTGTGTTTTACAAGAACTTCAGAACGAACTGGCTCCCCACCTAAGCACCATGTTCAATCACAGCCTCATGTCAGGCTTTGTGCCCACTGAATGGCACACAGCAACAGTTATCCCACTCCACAAAGGGGGAGCCACCACTGATCCTGGGGACTATCGCCCTATTAGCCTGATGAGCCTGGTCTGCAAGGCCATGGAACGTATCATCATGGAATTCATAAACAAAGACATTGGCAACCTCCAAACTCTGGACCCCACCCAGTTCAGGTTTGTGAAAGGTAGATCATGCCTCCTGAACCTGGTCAACTTCCTTGAGGCAGACACCAAAGCTGTAGACAAGGGGAAGGTGGTTCATACAGCCTATCTTGACCTCGCCAAGGCTTTCGACACCATCCCCCATTCTGGAATTATAGCTAAACTCACTAAACTAGGTAAAAATCCATATGTCACAAGATGGGTTGCCAACTGGCTCACTGACAGAACACATACTGTAAAAGTTGCAGACTCCAAATCTGATTTCAAACCAGTAACAAGTGGGGTACCACAGGGTTCACTCCTGGGACCACTCCTGTTTGGTATCTACTTCTCTGAAGTACAGGCCAACACAGAAGGCCTCTGGCTAACGAAGTTCACAGATTACTGCAAACTAGCAGCTACAGTCGAGTCCCCAAATGATGTGGACATCCTACAGAAGGGCCTCACTGAGACAGATGCCTGGTGTCAGAGCCATGGCCTCAAGCTCAATGCCAAAAAGTGCATTGTTATCCCCTTTGGTAAAAACTCTGTACCCATGAACTACCACATAGGCTACAGTCTTCTTAATGCCGAATGAGTGATAAGAGACCTTGGGACCCAGGTGGACAGTAGTGTCTCCTTTGATAATCACATTGTCACAGTAGTCAGGAAAACCTTCTACATGGCATACCTCATCACAAAAGGGTTCTCATACAGGAAAAAAGAGGTCATTGTTCCCCTCTACTCGACAATCATTAGACCCATTATAGAGTACAATGCCCCTTTTGGAATGTACCTCACAAGACATCTGCAGCTGGAAAGGCCACAAAAGTACCTTACAAAGAGGATTACTAGCCTCATACAGATGCCCTACACTGACCATCTCAAAAAACTCCAGCTTTACTCTATAGCATATTGCCTACTCCGAGGTGATCTCTGCCTAACATACAAAGCTATGTCAAACCCAGAGCTGTTGGACATGCTACACCTAAAGAAATCCCAATCCCTCTGAGCTACCTGCTTCAGGGACCTAAACCTTGTCACCACAATAAACAAGACATGCTGGAGGGATAGATTCCTGTCCCAGAAACTTCCCATACTCTGGAACAAGCTACTCATGTATGTCAAGCAAAGTTCCTTATTAACACTCTTCAAGAAAAATCTTGATGAGTGGATGGGAAATAGGAAATACACCCCGGGGATAACTTTTTTGGCTCTGCTCGACAGGGGACAGGGAATTAACTTTCTTGGATTGGCAGAAGCCAGGGAACTTTGTTGGCTAGGCTTACTTAGGCCCTTGGACTGATAGCCTAGTACCTACCTATGAACCTATGAATCTATGAAAACACAGATCAGAGTGGAAATTGAAATGCTTGACATTTATTTTCCATAAGAGATGAAATGTAATATAAACTAATATTTTATTATTATGACAAGTGAGAACCTATATACTTCTTTAGGTATTTCATTTATTTCTAAAGCATGCCTGTCCTGAGCATTTAAAAACAGAGCAATTATTTACCACAGCTAGCCACACCACCATGGCATAAAGTGCATTCAAATAGCACAGTATATTCATGGGTGTACGCATGGGCAATACAGTCTTGTTCTACTCCACTGCCTCATATCAGAAGAAATATATTTAAAAGTAATTAAACTGATTTATGTAATAGCATTATTTATTTATTTTTATAAACTATGAAGTTTCTGTTTTTTTCTTTTGTTATTGCATAACAGCATTAACACCATGGCAAGCTAGTGGGTAATTCTTGTTTTTTCTGACATTGAGGCCACTTTTGTTTTGTCATGAGATGCCGCAGTAAGGTCTGGATGTTCATCAGAATGCTCAACAAACAAAACAAACATTTTTGATGTGTTACCAGCCTCCTTGATATGTTTACTTTGACTGCTTCTACAAAAAGTGTACCACCTAACATGCAACCTACTGTAGCTAGGAATTAGAATATTTAAAAATATATACCTCAAACACATGTGTTATTCCCTGCTATTGAATGTTGTCATATTATTATAATTCTTAGCAACATTAGCGTTGTAGAATTCATTCACAACAAATCATTTGTTGCATTCCAACAACTACTCTTCTCTTCTACTTGTAATACTTAAGGAGGTCCACAGATAATATATTAATGTAATGGCACACATTACAGAAACATATATAATATGCCCTGGGAAATTCTAATAAGCAGCCACAAAGTACAGTAATACTAAGCCCTGCCATATAGAAGGACTTTACTGAATAGGATGTGCTCTGAATTAACAGTGGCTTACCAGGTCTGCAGAAAATCAACACTTTGCTGCCCAAACTTGAGTGGTAAGGGCTAAACCTTCCTGTTTATCCTGGTTCTGCTCATAGTTATAACCATTTGGGACATTTATGCCATGTTTCTAAATCAAATTGAAAGCAGTCCTTGGTATGAGACATTGAACTGGATTATATGGTGAATGCCGTGTGACTTTTCCAGTGTTCCTGTGAGATAATGTTCTCATAGTACCGTCATTTATTGTTAGTGAGGGAGGACAGTAGTACTCTAATGCACTAATGTAAGGTTCTACTAAATCCCGTACGTCATGGAAAAATTGTTATTCATTAGAACAGTAAAATTTCTTATCTGCACAATTTCAGTAACAGACTGATGCATAGTTCTTTATTGTACCTGTTCAATCAAATCAAGTATCATGTAAATGTACAAAAATACAGCAATCTCTTTGCATAAATCTAGAAATCTAGCTATATTAACGCAGGCTTCACAGTTTGCATACAGTTTCAGTAAATGCATTTTAAATCAGTGAAAGTACCTTCAGTCAAGAATACTGAGTGCAAACACATCTTGTTTGTATGCAACAAGGCTTGAAAACCAAGACTAAAGAAGCGTGTAAAACTTTACAGGTTTTGGTATTATTAGGAAATACTTTAGTTACAGTTAGTTCATTTGGACTGATATGCAGAAAGTTTTTGCAGTTCAGACACTCGAGTTTGAGTATAGAAGTCAGACCGAATATCTAGCTTTCCAGAGTATTAATGATACTATTAAGAAGGAAAGGACAAGTATATAAACAGTATAAATGTAGAGGACTATTTCATTTTATCAAAGGTATACAGATATGAATGCAGAGGACAGTTTCAGTTTATCAGCACTGTTATTTGTAAATTTTCAGTTCATCAGCACGGTTATTTCTACAGACTGTTTCAGTTTATCAACACTGTTATTTCTACAGACTTTCAGTTTATCAGCACTGCTATTTCTACAGACTGTTTCGGTTTATCAGCACTGTTATTTCTACAGACTGTTTCAGTTTATCAGCACAGTTATTTTTACAGACTGTTTCAGTTTAGCAGCACCTGTTATTTCTACAGACTGTTTCAGATTGTCAGCACTGTTATATCTACAGACTGTTTCAGTTTATCAGCACTGTTATTTTTACAGACTGTTTCAGTTTAGCAGCACCTGTTATTTCTACAGACTGTTTCAGTTTAGCAGCACTGCTATTTCTACAGACTGTTTGTTTATCAACACTATTTCTACAGACTGTTTCAGTTTATCAGCACTGTTATTTCTAGACTGTTTCAGTTTATCAGCACTGCTATTTCTACAGACTGTTTTAGTTTATAAGCACTCTTATTTCTACAGACTGTTTTAGTTTATCCCAGTCCCCTTCAATAAACACATTACACCAAATGACATTTGACGACCTTTATTAAATTTCATACATTGCTTTGTTCACCAAATTCATTAGTTATAACTATTCATACTATAATTGATTCTAAACACAGCATAACATCCTTGTAATGTTAATCAGGACAGTGTACCTAGTCTCCCTTCCCCAGTAAGCAGCGTCTATACCTCTACTCACTTACTTTACTTATGAAGCATCATTCTTGTAGTGTTAATCAGGGCAGCGTACCTACTCACCCTGCCCAACAAGCAGGTTCTATACCTCTGCTCACTTACTTTACTTATGAAGCAGCATCCCATCTCACTTCATATACCATTCATTGAATTACCTTCCACCAAATAAGCAGCATCCTTACCTCAGCTTGCTTATCTAGTCAGCAAGCTTCCACCAACTACTCATTTCCTTTCCCCAGATTCTTGAAATGAGCATTTAGACACCAGAGGGGGAACAGAAGAGGGCAAGCCTATCCCTCTTCTCTTTCAACCAGCCTGACCAGGCTGTTCCCCCTCCCTTCTACCCAAAATTGTTCAACCAGCTACTTCCCATAAAGGGAAAGGTCAAACAAACATCATTTGGTGTATCCATCATCTGTAAAGCAACTTAGAATGCCGTCATAAACCCAACTTGCTATACCATCACTGAAACACACCCTAATGAAACTAAATAAAGTAGGATTACTGCGACCCCACTGTAGCACCGGAACATACACACCAAGAGACTACATACCCTTTTAACCCACTTCTTTCAAAGCTGAAATCATGGCTCAACCTGAACGGATTGACAACCTATAACCACAACAAAACCACAAAGTAAAACCACTTGAACTCAAATCGACACCCAGTCAAAACAACTAGTATCAAGTCTCACACCCAAGACCCTGTCAACTGTAGCATATCACCTTACCCCCCCCAACTACCCAGTTCTGGATAGCCTTATCCTGCAACCGAGCTTCCTTTAAATCTTCTAGCTCCCGTGTAAGCAATGCACCCAGTTCCTAAAACTACCCCAACACAGCCACCTACCTACCATGCTTCCTAAAACCCTACCTACAAAATCACCCAAACCCCAAGTGAAACAATCCTTATGCTACTCTGTAAAACCTTAACCTGGAATGTACCATTAACACTACCTACTCAAGGGACAAATTTGTCACCTCAAAGATACCACCCGTTAGGAACAAACTCCAGAATCCTGTCAAACACCTCATTGGCCCTTCCCCCACATACGATTCAACAACTGGACAAGTGAATACAACCACCACAAGGTTCCAAAAAAGCAAGGATTGAACTTCACTGGCTTGCAAGAGCCATAGAGCAGTAGCCTAATAAGTTCCTGTACTCCTATGAATGTTGTGACTGTACTCCTCCCGTGGGATCCCCAAACTCCCCATAAACTGTCCCCGACAATTTTTTTTTCTTGGTGCCCCTACCTACCTCTTTCTTACTTGCTGCCTATACAAACATAATAAGCAACTCCCAGTAATTAAACAAAGAGCTCTAACATGCGATACTAAGGTTACTCAGACACTCCTTGTGCCCATTCCTGAGGCAGTAATGTCCATCCTATCAAAACATCACCTTTCAAATCCCCTTTTCAAGCCACCGCATGATGCCTTCTGTACTTCAGCAATATCTGTCAGTAACTGTTGCCCACAAATGCTCCTCATGTGTAACCTCCTTGCTTGCCACTGCTTCCATCATCTGTGAATTCACTGTGTATCCCCTCAACTGGTACTTGGCACACCACCATCTACAAAGAAAAGAACCAAAGTAAACCTTCTAATATGTAAAAGAAGGCTCCACCTTATATCCATCTATTCCAAATTACAACCGCAGTGTTCCAAGACCCCATCTGCAAGAAAGAAAAGACATGTAAATCATCCAAAGTACATAACACACATTCCAAGACATCTTGTGTGTGTGTGCTCAGGGGATAGAGGGCCTCCCAATATGCAGAAACAGAAAATTTTCAACTTTATCCAATCTCTTTCAGCTCTGGCTTTTTCTCATTTTGAGGTTTGTACTTTGGCACTGTCAGTATAACTTTCCATGTATGTATGTGTGTATGTATTTATTTACTGACATTTGATAGCAAGGAAGTTCAAGTGGGTAGGTTTCCATTAGAGGCCCAGGGAAATGAAGTCCAAAGTATTAACTACCATGCATTAGCTTATGACATATTTGAATTGTATTGTTAAACTCTCCAGAAGAACAGCTCTATGATTTCTGACTCTCTGTTATTCCTACCCCAATTCCCTTACCTTTACTTTTCTTTATTATCATGTAATGACACTGTAACATAGTAACTGTATGCATGCTATTTACTCTGATTAATACTAAAAGCTGTTTATTTTAACATTATCTATCCACGTTATGTTATATATTTGTTACTTAACAACCTAAATAATTTTTGCATTTCATATTGTTGTTTGTGGAGCTTTTCTCCTCGGTCCTCACGATCTTCAAAATTAATACAAACAACATCTAGAGTTTAAATAATTATACCAAGTTAGACATCATGTGAAAACATTGGTTAAGAATAGATATAACATATGTGACAATGATTTAATGTTTAGAGAAATATTAGCCACATTATAGAGAAATTAAATGATTCACCAGAAAACCACAAATTTTGTGACAAAGACATTAAAATATGAGGCAAAATCTAGACATTTGTGAAAATCTGGACAGTTGAGAGCTATGCAAATACTTGTTATGAAAAGATTATAAACTTAAATTTATAACAGTTTTCATATCAAACAGCATGGACATCTAAGTGAGAACCAGAAGCCCGTGCTTTTCACCATAACGGTCAGCAGCACAATGCGTATGCTCAATCTTGGCACCCCCTACAAACCACCCTTAGCAGCTCAATGGCGGGAAAGGACAGTCATGCTGCTGTAGACCCCCCCTAGTGAAATCTTCCCCAACTCCTGACCAAACTGCGGCAGCACAACCAAAGACCCCTCCGATCCTCAGCTGAGACACCACCACACAGCACACCAAATCATCAACTGACCCAAACACCACAAAATTGAAGCAAATCGCAGCCAACAGCCCAGGCACCCCAAATGTGCCCACTGAAACAGGCAAAACCAGCATGAAAACACCCAAACATGAGTCAAATTCTGCGAAAATCTGAACCCAAAGATTTGTAACCCCCGTCACCATTCTATCTGAATGAGCAACATTCATCCATTGCATTAATCATGCTCTCTAGTCACAATTAAACAACCAAAGCTACTTTAAGCAAGGCCAATGACACTCCTTTACATGTGTGGATCACCGAAAACAGCAGCTACAATACTCAAACAAAACTGCTGTTCTATTGTGCGGAATGCTTCAAAGCTACTGTTACTGCTCTTTCTATGTATACAATAAGTATGGGATAACTTTAGGAAGATGTTTTTGAATATTGTGCTAACATAGTAGAGTATAGCAGGTGTCTTTGTAGATATTCCTGTAATTGTACATGCAGTCTTGTGATCCATCCGGTTTAGAAATGCATCTTCTAATGATATCTCATTAGCTTTTATAGGCAGGGAACAGCAGACCTCTTCATACTGCTGGCTGCAGTGTATCATTATGACCCTGTTATATGACTACTGTAATTTCACACCCCACACCTAAATCAAGCATGAAAGGGAAGTCTTTAGATAAAGCAGGAAAATTAGGTTTTGTAGGTATGACTTTTGTTTCCTGATACCTGAGATGTCTTACAAGTGTAGGGTGCAATCTTTACTTTCTCAAGTTGTCTAATGCTAGCCTTAGCTTGAGCTTTTAATCAGAAGAATGATCTGTTAAAATGATTGTGAATTCCTGTATCCTCACTATAAGATTTATGTTAATTACTATATCGTCAGTAAAAAATTGCCCATGTATTAGTTTCTAAATTCACGTGTTAGTGTTTGTTTAACATTTTATAGAACATATAGAACATCAGACAGGCTTGTTAAAATTTTACTCAGACGTTACAGCCATCGGTACATTCTTTACTCACATTTCTGTTAGTAATTGTGATGTTTCTCTTTTATGGCCCTCTGTGTCGAAGTATAGTTTAAAGGTGATGTAACCCTCAGCTGCCTGATATAAGACCCATAGAATTAGGAAGCCGATATTAATAATTATTTATTATTTATTTGACAATCATTGAAAGATGTGGGGAATGCTCATGTTTCCTCTGCTGATCGTTCACAGCCGCAGCTGAAATCACCGAGGGATGGAAGCACCACTGCTCTCATGTAGCTCCAACTTGCCCTTTAAAGCTGCCTTTTTTTTTTTTTTTTTTTTTTTTATTTTACCCGCCTGATACTCCAGTCAAGCAGATGCAGATGCTAGAAACCCCATCAATAGACGTGTGGAAAACTCCCTCACATTTGATGTCCGTTTAGGTCATCACATGATCCAAAAGTGCCGAATACCCCAAATGAAACTCTTATGCATGGAGCCCACCATACATGCCCATGCACGACATCACTCCTGACACCCCAAGCCCACGAAAGGAAAGCCGCAGCGGCCCCTCTGCACAAGTCCCAGACCAAGTCTCAACACAGGTCGGGGACAGTTCCCTGACCTGATGATTTTGATGCTATATTTTACTTATATTTCAAGCAGCATGTGACCCCAACTCAGTTATTATAAGCAATAGGGGAGTACAGCAAAACTTAAAACTCTAAGATGAATCTTTGGAAATTGAATATTTCCATGACTGAACTACCGAACTCTTCATTTACAAACAAACTCAGCATTTCAGCATTTCAGTCAGTGGTGAACATGAAGCAAACACACATATGTTTAGTCACTAGTCATTGGTGACTCCATAGTCAGACACACTGATGTCCCGCTCACCAGACTGAGTAAGGAGAAGGTCACAGTAAGCTGCCTGTCAGGCGCTAGAATCCGCCACATAACGCAAGCACTCAGGTCTCTCAACAGCAGGTACAAATATGACTCAGCCATTGTCCACGCTGGTGTAAACGACCTGAGATGTACCTCCTTGGACTACATGAAAAGAGACATTGAGGAGCTCTCTGATTATGTAGCCCAGGCGGGTATGACCCTGACCTTGAGCAGTATCCTACCTTCACCAAGAATGATACCACAATACAGAGATAAGATGATCAGCTTTAACAATTGGCTTAAACACTGGTGTCATTCAAAGGGGATCCAGTGTCTGTCTGCCTGGGATGACATGCTGGACAAGCCACGCTGCTTCGCAAGGGACGGCTTGCACCTGTCACCCCTGAGATTCCGGATATTGGCAAAGGCTCTTGCCACCCCCATAGTGCCTTTTTAGGCAAGGCTCAAATTCTAAACCTACCACCCTAGAACACAAAAAAGGAAAAAAACTAAGGGTAATGCTGCTCAATGCCAGAAGTCTAAATTTCAAAATGCACTTTTCGAGGCCCTTCTCAGTATGGAGAACATCGATGTCTGTGCTGTGACAGAAACCTGGTTCAAGGCTCCTGAGAGCACCCCAGCACTATCAGGTTTTACCTCATATCATGCGTTCCGGCCCCAAAATCCGGACAATACCAAGAAAGGAGGGGGTATCCATATTCATCAAGGACACCCACACCTCAAGACTGGTGGCAACGCACGATGCATCGGAGACCATCCAGGTGCAATTAACCATAGGCAAGACTGCTCTGCAAATTGTAGCATGTTACAGGCCACCCTCACAAACTCAGGAACCTCACATGGCCTTCCTGAAAACACTAGAGGGGATAAATGTATCACCAAACACCATCATACTAGGTGACTTCAATTACCCTAATATAGACTGGGAACACTACTCAAGCCCAAACACCCTAGCCCAAAAGTTCCTGGAATTCATAAACTCAAATGCCATGGAACAACTAGTCACCATCCCCACAAGAGGAGATAACATACTTGATCTCATCATCACGAACATGGGAGCACAATGTTCAACACCGGAAGTATAGATCACAAACTAATCTCGCTGGAGGTCCTCATCCCACCCCCACCTGAAATAAAAAAGACCACAGTAAAGAACTTCTCGAAAGCCGACTTCACACTTCTAAAGACTAGTGTGGTCTCCTTTAAGGCCCCGAGCGGAAAACAGTACTCAAGCCGCTGAATCACTTACAAATGCCTTCTACCAGCACCTGCAGGACTGCATGGATAAGGCAATCCCAAGCAAAACAAAGACTCTTTGTACCAAAGGCAAGCGTCCAGTCTGGTGGACCCCAGCCATAAACAAACTCTACAACAAAAGGAGGAAGCTACTACAAGATAGAGCAAAATCCTTAAAAGGTAAGACACCCTTGATCACTATAAGTAAAAACTAAGAGCTCTCATAAAATCATCCAAAGCAAATTTCGAGAGAAAAATAGCTAAAGACTCAAAAGACAATCATAAGGCCTTCTTTAGCTATGTTAGAAACCTGGGAGGAAACTCGCAGATATGCTCAGAACTAGTTCAAAATGATGTGAAGATTACTGATCCTACAGACATTGCCAACATACTGGCTGACAGGTTCAGTGCAAACTTCTCCCCTCCCCAAAAGGAAAGATATCTATACCAAATGATTGCAGCCCCCCAAACATCTCCAACGCCCAAGTGAGAACTGCTCTCTCCAAAGCAAAAAACACAGCATCCATGGGACCTGATGGTGTCCCCGGCTGTGTGCTCCATGAACTCAATGAGGAATTAAACCCACAGCTAGGAGAGCTGTTTAATCAAAGTCTTACCTCTGGATACGTACCCAGGGAGTGGCGCACTGTAACTGTGGTCCCACTTCACAAAAGCGGTGCCTCCACCGACCCTGGAAATTACCGGCCCATTAGCTTGACAAGCCTTATCTGCAAAGCCATGGAGAGGATCATAATGGACCTCATAAATAAAGACATAGGGAATTTGCAGACTTTGGATCCAACCCAGTTTGGCTTTGTCAAAGGCAGATCATGCCTTTTAAACTTGGTTGACTTTTTCGAAGGGAAAAGCAGTCCATACAGCCTACCTCGATCTGGCGAAGGCCTTCGATACAATACCCCACTCGGGTATCATTGAAAAACTCATCAGCTTAAATGTTAACCCATACATCACAAGATGGGTTGCAAACTGGCTGAGTGACAGAACCCACAGGGTCAGAGTTGCTGGCTCCATGTCAGACTCAAAGCCTGTCACAAGTGGTGTCCCACAGGGCTCAGTCCTGGGCCCACTCTTGTTTGGCATCTACTTTTCCGAAGTACAAGCAAACACAGGAGGGTTATGGCTGACAAAGTTTGCAGATGACTGCAAACTGGGCGCCATAGTAGAAAACACATCTGACACAGATATCCTTCAGAAGGGTCTCACAGAAACGGATAACTGGTGCCAGAGCCACGGCCTAAAGTTAAATGCCAAAAAATGCATAGTCATACCCTTCGGGAAAAACAAGGTTACCCCTAGCTACCAAATAGGTGGCAATCCACTGAGCACAGAAGAAGTTATCAGGGACCTGGGGACCCAGGTTGATAGTAGTCTGTCATTCGACACCCATGTAGCTAAAGTAGTTAGGAAGACCTTCTACATTGCCCACCTCATCATGAAGGGATTCTCATCTAGATCAGGGGAGGTCAGAGTCTCCCTTTACTCATCACTCATCAGACCAATGATTGAGTACAATGCCCCATTCGGAATGTATCTGACCCGACACTTGCAGCAGCTGGAGAGGCCACAAACGTTCCTCACCAAAAGGATAAAGGGTCTCAAAAATCTGTCCTATGCTGCCCGACTGAAAGAACTCCAGCTCTATTCAGTCGCACGCTTGCTCAGAGGTGACCTTTGCCTAACATACAAGGCCATGTCAAACCCAGATTTGATGAATATGCTTCACCTCAAAAAATCTAGATCCATCAGAGCCACAAGGGCGGGAGACTTAAACCTCGACACGGCTATTAATAGGACGTGCTGGAGGGATAGATTCATCACCCAAAGACTCCCTATGCTGTGGAACAAAATCCCGGTATATGTGAGGCAGAGCACCTCGCTGGCCTTGTTCAAGAGAAATCTTGACCAATGGATGGGAGATCGCAGATATACCCCAGGGATTACCTCAGCGTCACTGCTCGACAGAGGCGCAGCAAAATAATGGGTATAGTTCCCCATGCTAAAGGGGTGGCGTAAGCCACAAAACGATGGGCTAGGCTTGTAAATGCCCTCGGGCAGATAGCCTAGTATGAACCTATGAACCTATGAACCTATGTGAACATTAACTTAACCATAACAGAAAATTGTCTGATGCAAACCATTGAAATAAGTTCAACATGCACAGACAACAGAGCCACTTCAGGCAAGGCTCACAACCTGAGCCCAAATCCCGCGAAGCGAAATCTGTGGCTCTCTCAAGCTCCCTATCGCCGGAACTCCACACCAACACCCCGACCACCAATGAACACTAAAGCCAACCACCCCCAAGTGCCGAAAAGAGACAGACCCGACAAAACAAAGATGCACCGGTAAATGAGGTTACACAATTAATTCACCAACAGAAACACTGACCTGCCACACAAGCCACTTTTACACACACACACACACACACACACACACACACACACACACACACACACACACACACACATATACATACACATATACCTACATACACACATACATGTATACACATACCTGTACCTACAAACACATACCTACACATACACACACACACACACATATATATATATATATATATATATATATATATATATATATATATATATATATATATATATATATATTTATTTTATTTTACATTTGTTGACCGGGCTAGTCTAACTGGATATATGTCCATTTTCAGTAGAGGCCCGGGGAGAAAAGCTCCAGGAAATAACATACAATTTAACAAAAATAGCATAGAGACAGTCATATGCAGCAATAATTATAACATAAAAAACAGTTTTAAACAGCTGTACTTGTAACAGAAAGTGTAAGCTAAAGAAGTTGGTAAAGAAAATTATAAAATATAGAAGAATAAACATTTTTTTTTTTTTTTTTTTTAATAAGGTACTCTTATTAGGAACAAATCTTAGTAGGTCATAGTTTACTAGTATACATGTATAATTTATATGAGAGAAAAGGATATAGAAGTATTTTAAGAAGTTTTGTAATTGGAGAAGGTAGAAGATCAGAGACAAGAAAATGTTAGTCAGGGTTACAACAGAAGCATAACCAGTGGTTATTGAAGGAGTGTTTTAGATTTCTTTTAAAAAGTGGGAGAGAGGTCTGAGATGTAAGGTCAGGTGGTAATTGATTCCATACTTTTCTAACAGAGTTAGAGAACAAGAAATCACCTGCTAAGTTTTTAGATTTAGTAATATTCATAAGCATTTTATTTGAGGATCGTAAATTTGTGAGATTACTATATGGTGTAATAAAGCTAGAGAGTATGGGAGTATTGTTGGGATGATTAAGGGCCTTGTGAGTTATTGAAAGTTGATGAAATTGTATCAGATTTGAAAGTTCTAGCCAGCCTAGTTGTTTTACATTTAGACAGTGATGAGTTCTATAAGGGGAGCTAGTAGCAAACCTGGCAATGTTATTATAGGATATAGCTAGTTTGTTAAGGTTCTTTTTGGAGAGGTTAGTGTAGATGGGAGATGCATAAAGAAGGGCTGAGAGTAAATGAGTTGTAGCTATAGTGGACTTAGCTAATGGTGGTAGATATGGTTTTATTCTATAGAGGGATCCTAATTTTCTGTTGACTAGTTTTACTGTGGTATTTATGTGTGGATCAAAGTTGAGGTTATTGTCTATTGTGATTCCTAAGAGTTTAGTGGTCAGATCAGGGGAAATAAGGGTGCCATTATTAGATGTGAGAGTGAAGTGTAAAGGGGTAGTCTTCTGGGTAGGTGTGAAGAGTAAAGGTTTAGTTTTTTGGCGTTTAGTAAGAGGCAGCGGTTGGAGAACCAGTTTTCTACTATATTGAAAGCTTTTTGTGTGTGGGACTGAAGTTCATCCTGAGAGGAGGCTGAGCAGACAATAGTAGAATCATCTGCATATTGAATACATGTGGAGAGTGGAATGGCTGAGTGGAGGTCATTGATGTAAATGGAAAACAAGAGAGGGCCTAATATGGAGCCTTGTGGGACACCTAATAAGATAGGTAGATGATTGGATAGAGTGTTTTGCCAGAGTACAGCCTGCTGTCTGTTTTCTAGGTAGGATGTGAACCAGTTCATGGATAGTGGATTTAGTGAGTGGGACTTTAGGATGTGTAGAAGGATTTGGTGATTAACCATGTCAAAAGCTTTTGATAAGTCAACAAAGACTGCAGAGGAGAGGATATTTTTATTGTGGTTTTCGTTGATACAGTTTGTGAAGGAAAGCAAGGCAGTAGAGGTGCTGCGAAAAGGTCTAAATCCGAGTTGACAGTTTGCCAGTAGGTTGTGATGGAGAAGATGGTTCATTAGCTGTTTGTGGACACAATTTTCCATTATTTTTGCAATTGGGGAGAGCAGTGCTATGGGACGAAAGTTGGACATTTTGTTGGAGCTTCCACCTTTGTGTAATGGGATAATGTGAGAAATTTTCCAGATGGATGGGATTATACCTTCATTTATGGTTCTATTTATCAGTATGGAGATGGGGTAAGCTATGGCTTTAGATGCTATTTGCAGGAATTCTGATGGGAGTTTGTCAGCTGAGGGGGTAGTTGGTTTTAGCTTTTGGAGAAGGGAGCGAGTGTATGATGTGGGTACTGGTTCTAACTTGAATACTGGGGGAACCTTGGAGGTGGGAGTTTGTAGTTTAGTGATATCAGGGGATAGGTGGCTGGCTAGAGTTTGGATAATATTGGTAAAGAAAGAGTTAAAGGCATTGGCTATTTCAGTTAAATTGTCAGGGTTAACGTTTAAGGGGTTAGGGGTAATAGTCTCTCCTGGATGAATAAGTTTATTAATAGTAGACCAAAACTTTTGAGGTCTTTTGAGGTTCCTTGAGGGACGATTGTTGTAGGTGAAGGTAGTAATTCTTTTTGTCTAGTAGGATGGCTTTTTTTGTAATATTTCTTTCCTGTTTAAAGGTTAGATGGTCAGTAGAGTTCTTAGTAGTTTGCCATTTAGCCCAGGATTTGTTTCTTTGGATGATTAGTTGCCTAGTTTTGTTTGAGAGCCAAGGAGCAGGTTTAGCTTTCATTCAAATACAGCACATAGGGGCATGGTGGTCCAGGATTGTTAGTAATGTAGAGTTAAAGTATTCAACTGCTTTGTTAATTGGGAGGGATCTTAGAGATGACCAATTACATTGTTTGAGATCTGTTTGGAATTGTTCAGGGCTAAAATGCTTTTTGCTGCAAATTGTTCTAATAGTGTTAGAGAAGGTCGGGTTGGTTTTATGTCTGATTATGTATGTTAGCAGGTGGTCACTAAGGTCATTTGGGAGGGTTCCTGCAGTATAAGTTTGGTGAGGGCTATTAGTTAGAATCCAATCCAAGGTGCTTTCTGTTTTATTTAGTTTGTTGATTCTGGTGGGTGAATTAATAGCTTGTGAGAAAACATAAAGGGTAATGTGGTTGGAGGGGTTTGTATTGTTACATGAGTTCCAATCAATGTTAATGTCTCCTAGGACTATGGTTTCTTGTAGAAGTTGAGAGGAAAGCCCATTAAGTATTTGTTCAAGTATACTAATGTTGTTACCTAGGGGAAGATAGATGCAGATAATATTTATAGCTTTATGTCTGTTGAGCTGGAGTTTTGAGATAATTATTTCACTGCTGAAGTCTAAAGGTAGGTTAAGATGTATGGTACTAAGTTGTATGTGTGCTTTATAGAGAATTGCTATTCCTCCACCTTTATTCAATGTGCGGTCAACGCAAAAAATACTATAGCCTGGAGGTGTGTATATAGATATATATGTGTATATATATATATATATATATATATATATATATATATATATATATATATATATATATATATATATATATATATATATATATATATATATATATATATACACACACAGACACACACACATACATACATATCTCCAAAACAAAGCTTCTGACAAGGTGACTGCCCCAACCTCCTGTCCTCTCCAGAATTTCAGAAGCAAAACCATACAGATCTCTAACCCCCTGGCCTGAGAACTCAAAGCACAAATACATAAATATATACCCCATCAACCAGTGTCCAGTGGCCTACCCTCTCTCCTGTTACACTCACAGGTCATCATGGGCGTACCCTACCTTAGCAAGTTCACACCAAAAAGTGATTGCTTAACAAAACAACACTAGACTAAACTTATTAAGCCCCTCCCCATCCTTATCTCATTTCCTCTCAACCATCCCTGCCTCTGCTTAACCCTTTCACTTCCCCAGCCCACTTAACTCTCCCTTACCCCCATGAAGATGTCCCAGGACAACTTGGTTTGTTGCTATACTTTATTTATGAGCACTGTTATTTTTACAGACTGTTTCAGTTTATCAGCACTGCTATTTCTACGGACTGTTTCAGTTTATCAGGACTGCTATTTCTACAGACTGTTTCAGTTTATCAGCACTGCTATTTCTACAGACTGTTTCAGTTTATCAACACTGCTATTTTTACAGACTGTTTCAGTTTATCAGCACTGCTATTTCTACAGACTGTTTCAGTTTATGAGTACTGTTTCTGTTTCAGTTTATCAGCACTGGTATTGAAAACAGTAGCTGGATATTGTTGACTTTGACAATCACTGTACATAATAAAGTATTATTAACCAAACCTCATTGTTTGCAGACTTTCTTGTGACAGGTACAAAATGACTTGGCCCATAAAGGTGAGACTGGCATTTGTTCAGCACAGTTCTGGATAATTAACAGATAAAGATATTCATTCCAGTTTCATTCCAGTTTCTTTCAGTTGTTTCCAGTTAATTCCAGTATCCTACAGTCATATCACTTCTTTCAGTACCTGTTGGGCTAGTGCACCTACTGCATTACATATATTACGTCTTGGCAGCAGAATAGCTTTGCTGTGCCCCTCTGACTCAGCACTGTTGCTGGAAGTAGACATCTACTGTACCTTTGCATGAAAATATTACCCTTCTTTAACAGATGTTAAACAGTACACTTGTGTATTTTCCTAGAGTAGAACTACTATCCTTATTCCTATACCTTGGTTAACTGCTGCCTGATAAACGAAAAAAATCAGTCACATTAGAACTTCACTACAGCTGAGCTTTGATATGACTGTACAATAAAGTAAGAGGCCATAAATTACAAACAAGTAAAAAAAGGCACATGCACTCCCAGTTCACATGGATTTGATACCTGTAGCCCTCTGCTTTGAGGGAGGAACACCTTTGCTGACAAATCTAACATATTCTATCTTCTGAGAAAAACAGGATTAATGGGCCTTGGAATCCCACTCCTTGGCCATGGCATTATTTGTCACTAATGTAAGTAGCATTATCCTTAAGTGGTATGGTTTGCTCACAGCTTTCCTTTTATCAATACCAAAACTATACACTTCCTTTGTAGGCTCAGTCTTGATATGAAAAAAAAATAGCATAACATCTACATATAGCCTGAGAACATCTATTTTGAGCTCATAGATCGTCCTAAAACATGTGAATTGCAGTCTTCCCAGCTGTACGAACTGTTGTCCTCCCTGTCTTGCCTTCAGAACTTGCCTGATATTAAATAACATCAGTGTAGAATACACATTAGGGTGCAACAGAATCTTGCTAATTTCTTCATCTTTTTCTCTTACAACCATCTATTTTCCCATTCTTTGTCTTAGTCTTCTTTGAGTTTCCACATTGCAGAATATTCCTTTGAATACCTAGCATCTACATGCCCATATGTCTTTGCAAACCTAGTTCCTCATACCCTTTATTAAGCCTTTCTCCAGTCTCATGGCACTGAAGTGACTGTTTATCTGTAGGACCTCTTTAAAGCCATGTACATACTTCTTAACTTGCATTTCTTCCTCCACAAAAAACATTGTGGTCTATTTTATGATTCTACAATGCACCAATGCATCTTCTCGTTTTTTATTAACATGACGCATCCCAGATGACTTGAGTTGTTATAAATGCAGCCAGTGCTTCAACCTTCTGTTTCTATTAAGTGCTTACTTCTAAGCTCAATAACGTTTGAGTGATATCTGCTCCCTTTTGAAGGACCTAACTCCCATTCCATTTCGCTGCTCATGAATAAGTCCTTTTCCCACCAACTCTCCAGTTTCCTGGCACTAATCTAGAGATTTATATCTTTTCTTTTTGCAGTGGTTCCCAAATTTGTCAGGCTGACAAGTATTCTCTCCCCAATTGCACTACATGCAATGTATGCACTGGAATATTATGTATTTCCTATCCTTCTGTTTCTATTGGAGCGTATAGTCTATTTAATTGTATTCTTCTACCTCCTTTCCTGAAGAGAGTTTAATTTACCAAATTCTGGCATTCCACTAACCCTTGATGGAAAGGGGGGAAGGGGGTGTTCCTCAGTACATACAATATATGAAGGAGAATCATGGTTTAAAGGCTCACATCTTCGCTCTTAGTGCAGAAACATTTCCAGAAACTTGAGACAGTGTTTGAGAATGGCATTTAATAAATGATCTATGTTCTTGTGATTTTGTCTACTTACATGACAGTTGTAGATAATCCCAAATATCTGGCCTCATCAGCTTCCTATATAAGAACACTTGACCCACTGCTTTTACCACTTCTCAGACTAATCCATATAGTTTTCTATATATTGCACGTAAGGTCTAATGATGTTCCAAACAACTGAAATATTTGCAAGACTAGGCTGAATATTTTACCTTTTTAGTCCCCCATCAGTATGCAACCTACATCTTCACTTCTTTCATGCATTATAGAAACAATATAAGTCTTCTGTCTATTTTGACAAGTCCATTTCTGTTTCCACTAAGTACTAAATATGGAAGTGTACCATAAAACCATTTAGGTGAAATCTCTGCAATGATTTTTGCATCCAGATTTATTAAGGAGATGGGATGACATTCTGACACAAATAATCATACCTTTTCTTTTAGTGTTACAATAATAATGGTATCTTATGTAGATGGGACCATGAAATCTTCTTTTACAATTCTACTGCACTGATAATGTAAACTTTCTGTTAGTCTGGGTTTCTCCATTTGTAAAATTCCACTGGCTATCCATCTGGTCCCACTACTATTTTAGTCAAGAGATTCAGTAACTATTTTATTTTTCCATAAGCAGTATCCTTGTCTAGTGAACTCCAGTTTTCCTTTGACAAGAAAGTTAATATATCGATATCAAGCTCAGGTATTACCTGCCACTGTTCCTCTGACTGCTGTATAGATCCTGAAAAAATGCATTAAAGCTTCAGTTATCGCGTTACTAGTTTGTTGTACAGAACCCTTCATATTAGTGACCTCTACAAAATAGGATTTTAACCTCCTCTCCATAAATAACCATGATATGAGTTACAGCTTGGGTTTTCCATTAATGCACCACTCATATCCTTGGCACAGCAGTTCTGAGTCAGCTTGAGAGTTTATGATTAGTTCAGTTTCTTCCACAAGTATTTTCTCTTCCAATGAGGAAGGATTCTTAGAAAGCACTTACTGAATTACCTTCAGCTTTGCCTCCTGGGAATGATTTTCCCCTTCTGATGTTTTTTTACCAGGTCCTGGCTATATTTGTCTTTTATGTTTCCTCTTAATTTATTCCATACCTTAAGCATATTTTAACAGCTTTAAAAAAATGTGTTAGTTTTGAGGTATTACAGGAAGCATTTCTGGCTATGTTTGGCATACTTTGGGGAATTGGTGCTCAGAATTAATAATGAGACGCTTCACGTGCCTAGGATACAGGGTGTGATTCCTTCCTTCCATCCTCATATGCCTACTGTGTGACCCTGAGCAAGTCAGTTAACCAGACAGTGCTCCTAGGTCGTACCCCTGAAAATGAGCAATTTGTCCAGTGGGCTAACTCAGTCAACAAGTTGGCAAAAAAAAAAAAAAATTGGGAGATTAAAATAAATACCTTTCAAGCAAAGATCGATAAAATAATTGTGCTACATAAGTGACATTTACTGTAATGTGATATCGTAATTTATTTTGTTTTATTAAATGAGATTATCACATAATTTTGCTTTCATAGTGCCTCTGTTATTAATGTACTTACCATACCTTGCCATTTCATAAATATAGTATTTCTTTTGACACCTTCAATTAGAGACAATATATTTCTATTTCAAAGATCAACTCTTGGCATTCTTTCTAAAGTTTTTCCACCAAAATATTTAAAAATGTTTGTACCCATTAACATTACACAGCATTTTTCAGTTGAATTGTATTGAGCGCTATGACAGCTGAGTCCATGGTTAACACTGAAAAATGAAACACATTCTTAAATATTCTGTTAACTAATTGTTCTATTGTCTGCATTATTATTGAGCTGACCATTATCTTAGAAAGGTGAAAAAATTGCAAAGAACTGGGACATTGCAATGTCATAATTGGTATGACAGTATCGTCTCTAAGCTTTTAATATAAAGCAGAGTAGCTTTTTGAAGAAATAAAAATTATTAGGCAAGGAACGTCTTCAGCAAACTTTTTTACAGCAATGTCATGCCTTGTAGCCTTTGACAGCTTTGAAAAAAAGATAAGAGGAAAACGGTACAAGTCAGAGTGCTAATCTCCTGTATTGACTCTGCTGCCTTGGAAAAATCTATTCATTAAATGGGGATTCAGCTGAACCGTATTCTTTCTCAAGGTCAGTGGTTGCCAGATGCCTTTCAAAGTGTAAAGAAAGAACTTTAAAAAAGTAATATGAAAGTGTAAATCTTTTCAGTAACATACAATTATTATTATTATACATTGAAAATGATAATCTGTTACTGGACATTGCCCATTTCAGTCTTATTTTTCAGTTTCCATTTAAATACCAGTAGTGTTATGGATATTTTCCACAGCACTTTATCTCAGAAATAATGAAGGACACATCACTGTAAAAATGATTCTTAACAGGTAACAAATTTAATATCAGGTCTCTAGTGAAATTTGGTGAAAAAGGTGAAGACTGCCCTTATTTAGTATTATTTCCCGCACTCTGTTTTATAGGGTTATTTTATTTAGCAACAGAAATGAAAACTTTTCAAAGGCCTTGAGACAGTTTTATATATAGCATTAAAGTACTCTGGGCATTGATAAACATATTAAAAGTTAGAAGGTATAAATTTACTTCAGTGTTATTAACAGAAAACACTAGCTGGAATCACATGCCTACCTTCTCTTGTCTACTGCATTGTGCTACACATAACTTTAAGTATCCCTTATAAATTTTTGTTTTCTATGTTACCTGTTTAGATATCAAACATATTGTCAGTCTGAATAATAATCATTCAAATAACATATTAATATGGCTCCCAGTGCTGTACATCAACATCCATTCCCATGATCAGAACTCTGGTCCCTCCCTTTATGTTGTCTTTGGGTAACAAAAAGCAATTAATAAGATGAACGTATCTAAGGAAACCCAAGACTATACTAGGGCATACAGTACAAATACAATGAGTTCTAGTACACCATCAAAACATCTTAATCAGTGGAAAACAAGTAATAGGTTATTCTTTAGTCTAAAACAGGGCAGTGTGTAGGGCTGGACAAAGGCATAGCCACCATGAGCATAAGCTGTCAGGGTGCAATACTGACAAATACTGAGGGTGTGTGAGTGCAGAACTGGCATTTGTTAATAAGGCCTCAAAGATATCGATGCGTCATAAATGAATGTGATCATGCATTTGTAGTAACAGTGTGAAGAAGTGCTCAATTTAATTTTGCTACAGGAGCACAAAGGAGTTTTTTTTCCTTTCTTTCTTCTCAGCTCAGAGGGTGCCAGATAACCTTCTATCTGGTTCTTTACCCTGTGGCTCATATAGTACTACAGATAAACAATGTTGAGACTAGAACGTTTGGCCTTCTGTGCCCATTGGTTGTTCTGTTATTAAGGCAAGTGTTTATCAGTTAGAATATGATTAGTCTAGATTGCTAACACTTCAAAAGCTTTGTTATAGCTTACTTGGTCCAATCTCATGACAAAAATAGATTCATCACCAGTTTTGTTATAATTCTACTGAAAAACTGCCACGTTCTTTTCCCTAAAGGGCCAGTGCACAATTTTCTTTGGTATAAATATAAAGGTAGGCAGAGAATTTCCAAGAACCTGAGCTCATAACAGCTGTAACTTTGCAACTTTTCAGAGTAAACACTGATGCAAGACAGCCTATATTTCTGGGTTTAACATTTGTTAAAGAATTGTATCATCATGTTGTAGCACTTCAATGGTTAAAATGAAAGTACCTGTGACTTATCATTACATCAAAGAAAAAGCCATGGATTCTCCCAGCCTATGTAAATTCAACATACGGAACACATTGTAGAATAACATCAAATCACATTCAATGAATTCCTACTGAGAGTACCATTTCTGCCCTTTTTAAAATCAAATGGACTAGATTATATTATTACCTTCTTCTTCTTCTTTCAGCTTTTCCCGGTTAGGTGTTGCCACAGCGGATCACCTGTCTGCTCATGATTGGCAGTGGAGTTTTCCAGTGTCGAGTTGCCAGCCCGGCACCCAGTCTTCCACAGAAGGCACACACATGCACGCACTCATGCCTAGGGCCAATTTTAGAGTGTTCAATCCACCTACAACATGTCTTTGGGATGTGGGAGGAAACCAGAGCACCCGGAGGAAACCCACGTGACCACAGGGAGGACATGCAGACTCCACACAGAAGGCAACTCAGCCAAGGATCGAACCGGAGAACCTCTTGCTGTGAGGAGACAATGCTAACCGCTGTACCAAAAAATAAAAAATCTGCCTGGCTATATAATCTTATCAGTTGAGAGTAAGTTTCTCAATCAATAATGGCAAAATAAAATTGTAATCACAGTTTAGAAACGTTCATAGAAGGTTAAACTTATGACATTTATGATTTCTTCACTGAAATGCAATTGTAAATATCTATCCATTTTTTGGAAATTGTTTGTCCTGGTGAGGGTTGCAGTGGTATTAAACTGAGCATGGTGGTCTAGACATCCTTATCTCCCAGCAACAATATCCTCACATTTCCTGACAAACTTAGATATACTTAAAGATGTAATCATTTCAACACATCCAGAGTTTGCTCTGGGGCCTACATCCAGTATAACTTGTCTGGTACTTCTTCCATGGGAGGTGTCAGCAACCTAAAGTACCACAACTGGCTCCTTACAGCTAAGAGGAAGAGGAATGGTTGTTCACTGAGATCATTCTGTATTGCAGTGCTTCTGACTCTGTCATGAATAGCAAACTTCAAATGTCTTGCAAAGGAAAATCATTTCTGCCACATGCTTGTGATTAATATAATTTTGTTCACTACATAAAGCTTGTGACCATAGGTAAGAAATGCCATATAAACTGACAAGTAAAATGACGGCTTTGACCTATGACTCAGGTCTCATTTCACTGATGGTGTGGTACAATTCCTACAGTTCTGCTTAGTGCTGCATTCATTTGCTGGTGAATCCCTCTACCTGTGAAACAGCACTACAAGATATTTAATCTCTTCAATCTAAGGTAGATGCTTGCTCAACATCTCCAGAGAACAATTTAGTATTTTCTGTGAACAAACCATGGCAAATGGATAACTGTCATATCATCCACTTTTAACTCATAAATAAACATCCCAACCCAAACTAGAAACCACAGTTATCTAAGCATAAATGTCAACATCTTCTGAAATCATCATCGTCATCATCCTCTTCATCAGCCCTCATTTCCCGTTTTCCTACATGGGGTGTGGGTATCATGTTAACTGTTGCTATCATTCTCGGTTCAATGCCACACTCATGCCTTCTTTGACACTCATGCCTTACTGTCGCAGATCTTCTTTCACACAATCCATTCACCTCTTCGCTGGACCTCCTTATTTCCCCTTACCTTCTTCCTGTATGTTCCAAGTCTTCTGCTTTCCTGCACATGTGTCTGAACCACCGTAATTTGTTCTCTTTGATCTTTTCTGCAATTGGAGTTACTTTGGCTTCTGCTCTTATGTCTTCATTTCTTCATCTGTCCCACAATTTGCATCCTACCACCCTTCTCAGGCACTTCATTTCCATCACCTCTAGCTTCCTCATCTGCTCTGCCTTTAATGCCCAGGTTTCAATACCATATAGTAGTACTGCTCACACCACTGTCTTATATACCTTACTTTTCAGCTTCTTTGGCATTCTTCTGTCATAGACTACACCTGACACTCTATACTGGTTGGCTGTAGCCCCTCTGATTCTAGCTTTGACCTCTTCATTCAGACTTCCCTTCTCCTCAACCACTCCTCCCAGAGAAATGAAGCTATTTACCTGCCCACTATCTTCTCTTCTATCTCAGTTCTCAGCTAATTCTGATTTCCCCAGTTTGTTGCCATTACCACTGCCTTATCTGTGCTTAGTCTCATCCCATGTGCCTTCAGTTTTGCATCCTATTCCCCTATCCTTTTCTGAAGATTGTCCTCAGAATCTGCTTGTAATGCCACAATATCTGCATAGAGCAATTTTGTTCATCTGTCCCCTCCAACCTGTTTGCTAATGTAATCCAACAAAAGTATGAACAGCAGTGGTCACAGAGCTAAACCCTGGTGAAGGCCCACTCCCAGTGGAAACCCCTCTGTAAGGACAAAAACTATTCATACTTGAGTCATTGGGTCCTTGTACATAGCCTGCACTAATTCTACCAATGTTTCTGGGAACTCGAACCACTGCAGTTCTGCCCAAATCAGCTTTTTTGGCACCTTGTCATATGCTTTCTCCAGAATGTCCAGTTGAACTCATTCCTCATCTTTGGCTTCTTCTCAACTATCTGTCTCACTGCAAATATCCTGATCTGATTCTGAACTGGTCATTTCCTGTCTTACTTTCTATTACTCTGTATAGCCATTTGTCAATCACTCTCATGAACTTTAATATAATGTGGGGTCTATATTATGTGAACGAAGAACCTCTTCTTTGAACACATAATAATCAGCACATATACCGTGAATGATGTAAAGCGCAAATTCCCATGTCCTTGAATTTTTTCCTCGGGGAGGGGGGAATTCAGTTGGCCATTATTGGAAATTGCCCTTTTCTTCAATGTAGAGGGATCTCGGAGTTGGTATATTTAGTTAGTGGAAGTGTTGGGGGTGGAGCCCCCCACTTAATTATTGATGTTCTTTGTGTTTCACTGTTGCAGTCATCACATTTGGGTTATCCCTGCCAGGGTAGCCCTCGGCTGGCCCGAATACCAGAGACTTAGTATTTCTGCGTCGGTTGCTGTCACTTGAAGACTGATGTCAGGTCATCAGAGGCATAAAGTAAGGTAGCCAATGCCATTACATCAGTCTTTCTTGCCATAGAGCCCGAAGCAGAAGCAGATTGCATGAGTGCCAGTCGGCCGCTACCTGACTTTCGTCTACCAAATTGAAGCTGAAGTCTTCTAAATTTAAGTACCCCATTGGGGATCCTTTTTACTTGCACAAACCAATGTCAGAAAAAGTTAATAATTGTCTCGCCTGTGGAAAACAAATACCACATATAGACTTCCACTCTTACTGCGTCACTTGTTTAGGCCCAGATCATGGCATCCCTTGTTGTCACTTCTGTGCTTTGC
Source organism: Protopterus annectens (assembly GCF_019279795.1). Taxonomy (NCBI): domain Eukaryota; kingdom Metazoa; phylum Chordata; order Ceratodontiformes; family Protopteridae; genus Protopterus; species Protopterus annectens. The sequence goes on from NC_056733.1 coordinate 1,852,030,478, forward strand.
TTAACGCCAGAACTATCCATCATTGGGCCCTTATTGTAGCCAGATATTTTTGCTTATAGTCCTCAAATTCCATTATGACTTCGGTAAAGCATCCAACAGCAGATCTTCCAAAAACACGTAAAGATAAAGACAGAGACAGACCGCACCAGTCCAAACCTACCGACTACTCTTCCGTTAAGCTGGTCACCAATTTTCTGGTACTCAGTGAGGCACTTTTGCAGCCCGTGATGCCTGCTTCTGTTGATTCGCAGGCCAATGCCGAGACCCTTTCGGAGTCCAGTATGCCACAAAACTCTTCTTCGACTAAGGATCCTGTGGTCGTCTCAACCTTGGATGGGTCCAGAGCCACTGAGCAGGCACCAGCTTCCGAGGAAATCCTTCACACTATCCAAATCTTGACACAAACTGACATCTTCTTTTGTGACTACCTTTCTTTCTAAGACTGCCGAGTTTCTTAGGCCCAGGGTACGAACCACACCCAAGAAACCGATGACCCACTCTCAGGCACCTGCTACCTTGCCTCAGTCTCAAATGCCTAAAATAGCAGAAGATCTTATCATGCTAATCAGGGGAAGCCAAGCTACCCCCTCCAAAAGGAAAAGAGATCTGAACTCTGTAGATTTGTCTGAACAAGAGTCAGATGAATCTGATGCATCTGAATATGAAGACGTGCAACCCCACCTCCACATATGAGGATTCTGATGCAGAGGATTCCATTCCTTCAGCCTCTCCCCCAGAGGATTTTTCCTTTGGGGGAACCCTGCATACCTTAAGGGAGCATTTCCAATGATAGAGTCAGGACTACTCTCAGTCTAAAAAGAGACTCAGAGAATTCCAAATCTTCCACAACACAGACCCTTAGCCATCCTCCCAGTCCTGGATGTTGTGGGAGGATGATTTCCTCAAATTCAGCTTGACTCCTGATGCCCTTCCTTGTGCTCCCAGAAAACCAGGCAGATACTATAGAGTCCCTGACTCACACAAATATCTTTTTAGAAATCATACAGCTGACCCTGAGGTCATTTCTCAAGGGCCAAAAGGGATTAAAGCAATCTCGGCTAAGAATCCCATCCCCTCAGACAGGGATTCCCGAACATTGGACAGATGGGGTAAAAAGTATACACCTCAGCTACTCTTGCTATCAGGGCACTAAATTATCAATTCCATATGCTGAAATATCAGCAATATACCCTGGAACTCCTAAAACATAAATGTCTTCCTTTCCTGCTTGGGCAGAATCTAAAGATTTACAAGAGTTAATGCATTCTGCAAGTCAAGTTACTAAACACACCTTGCACTGTGGTTTTGATGGCCAAGAAACTTCTTGCAGGGCAGCAGTCACTGGATCTGTAATTAGAAGGCATGCATGGCTTAAAGAACAGCCCCTGTCAAATCTAAAGTGTTGGATGCCCCCTTGCACAAAGATACCTTATTTGGCACTAAGGCAGAAGAGGTCTTAAAAAAGATGGAAGAAAAAGCAAAATCTATGCAAACTGTTAAGGATTTCTTACTGGTCCAGCCCCCTAGGTTCATCAGGCATTGTCCTTCCAAACAATGGTACTTTTCAGCTCCCAGTAAACAGACCCAGTGGAGGCCCTTGGGAAGCAGACCCTCCAGACAGCAGACCCAGGGAATGCAGAGATCTAAGCAGTAGACTACCTCCACTTCAAAACCAGGGAGTTCTAAGTCACCCCCTTATGGTAAGAACTCACAATGAATCACCTCCTCCACCCCCTCCCTCTGCCCACCTTCACTTGCCACTAGGAGGAAAACTCTCCTTTCACTCAAGCACCTGGACCACCATTACCAAGGACCAATGGGTTCTGAAAATCGTGTCTCAGGGATACAAATTTTCCTTCCACACCCTTCCAACCCCAAAACAGTTCCCAGATCTACCACCAGATCAGTGGGCAGAGGCTCAAAAGCAAATCCTTTCCCTGCTCTCTATGAAGGCAATAGAGCACGTTCATGCAGAACAGATAGGCCAAGGTTTCTACTCTAGACTATTTCTGCTGCCCAGAAAAGAGGGCACCTGGTGCCCTATCCTTGATCTATCTATTCTAAACACCTTCCTGGTGATCCCAAAATTCAAAATGCTCACTCTCCAGCTGCTGCTACCCATGCTCTCCAAGGACCCTTGTCTAGCCACCATAGATCTAAAAGAGGCCTACCACCACATTCCTATCAGAAAATCATGCAGAAAATATCTCCACTTCAGGGCAGGATCTCAACACGTTCAGTTCTCTGCACTTCCCCTTAGGTTTATTTACTGATCCCAGAGTTTTCACAAAATGTCTGGCTCTGGCCATTGCCTTCTGCAGACAAAGAAATATTCAGATTTACTCTTACTTGGACAACTGCCTTATTCAGGCAGACAGCCAGGAAAAGCTGCTCAAACACCTGGCCTTTGTAAAGACCCTTCTAACCTCCCTAGAGTGCACAATCAATGAAAAGAAATCCAAACAGGTGCCCACACAAAGGATAATCTTCCTGGGAGCAAGTCTGGACACAGCATCCCAGAAGGCATTCCTAACTCTAGAGAAACAAATTTTCCTGACAATCTACTTTTCTCAACTAGCCTCCAGGCCCCAACTAACTGCAAGGAAGATCCTATAAGCTCTGGGATTCATGGCATCTTGCGTACTACTCATTCCATATGCCAGACTGCATATGAGGAAACTTCAATGGTTCCTAAAGAGCCTTTGCTGCCAACACGCTCAAGACCTGGGAACTCTTCTACCTCTAAATCCTTGCCTCAGAAAAGATTTTCTTTGGTGGGCAACAGCATGCTCACGCAACAAGAGAATGCCTTTCTCCCCACCCCCTGCCACCCAGACCTTCAACACAGATGCATCAGACTACTCTTGGGGTGCACACATGGATGGAATGTGCATATAGGACCAATGGAGCTCACAACAAATCACTCTGCACATCAGTCAAAAAGAGATGATGGCTGTGCAGCAGGCCTTGATAGCTTTCAAGCTCCTTTTCTCTCCAGGGGCTCTCCTGATCAAAACAGACAACACCACTGTGATGTGGTACATCAACAAGCAGGGAGGGATTCACTCCTACCCTCTATGCAGGCTGGCCATGACCCTTTGGCACTCAGCCTATGCCATGCAACTACACCTGTTAGCACATTTCCTACCAGGGTCCCTCAACTCTCTGGCAGACCAATTAAGCAGAAATCTTCTGGACCCACACGAGGGCAACCCTAATAACACAGCAATGGGGAACCCTGACGGTAGACCTTTTTGCCTCCCACACCAACCATCAGCTCAGCAAATTCTGCACCAAGGAGCATCACTGAATGGCTTAGAAAGTGGATGCCCTGTTCTCCCCCTGGGTCAATCGTCGGTCTGTGCCTTTCCTCCCCTCCCCCTCATCCCCAGGGTGCTGCTCAAAATAAGGAGGAAAAACCAAGGACCATTCTTATAGCTCCAGACTGGCCCCAGCAGCTCTGGTACCTCTTGCTGTGCAGCCTTTCCTCGCTACTCCCATGGCATCTTTCTCAGATTCCAAACCTCCTAACCAAGAGGGAAGGGAAATTCATGCATCCCTAATAGCAGACCCTTAATTTGGCAACTTGGCATATTCCCTAACCCTGAACCAATGTGCCAACCTCAGTAAACAGGTTCTGGATGTTATCCATGAGGCCAGATGTCCTAGAACCAGAAAGTCATATGCTGACAAATGGAAAAGGTTCTGCACCTGGATCCAGGCTAAGGGAGCCAACACAGCACAGCCCTCCTTCCCTCTCATCCTGGATTACCTAGCTGATCTACTACACAGTGACATCTCTTTCCCCTCTATTAAAATTCATGCCTCCGCTATTTCTGTTCATTTTCCTACTGAGCAGCCTGTTCTCTCACACCCTTTGATCAAACAGATTCTCAGAGGGGCTAGCAACTTGAGGACACCCAGAAGGGCACCAACACCAGCCTGGGACCTTAACTGTGTTTTGGAAAAGCTCACACTGTCCCCTTTCAAATCAGCTTCTTCTGAAGAGCTAAAATTTATCTCCTGGAAAACAGCATTCCTTCTGGCCATCACTTCAGCCAGAAGAGTCTTTGAGCTGCAAGCACTCATGGTTGTGGAACCCTTCATCATCTTCCATGCAGACAGGGTGTCCCTCAGAACAAACCCATCATTCATGTCCAAAGTGGTTTCCAGTGTGGCTCTCAACCAATCCATTCATTTGCCCACCTTTTTTCCCAATCCCCAGAACAAGGGAGAAAGGATTCTTCACTCTCTAGATGTGCACAGACAGCTCAGATTCTATCTAGACAGGACTAAATCCTACAGAAAGTCTGATCAACTGCTGGTTAGCTTTGCTACAGGGGCAGAAGGCAAAACCATCTCCAAACAAACAATTTCAAAATGGATAGCACACTGCATCCATTTCTGCTACAAACAGCATGGAAAGCCTCCCCCCAAGGGGTCAGGACACACTACACCAGAGCAGCCTCCACCTCTGCAGCTTTCCACAGAAGAGTCCCCACCAGTGACATCCTGGAGGCTGCCACCTAGACATCTGTTCACACTTTTACCAAGCATTACCACCTGCCTCTCTTCTCCAAATCCAGGGCAGGGTTTGCCTCTGCAGTCTTGCAGGGCATCCTAGCCAGCCCTAGTTGCATTGATTGATGCACCCTTTTCCTCAGCTTTGGGAATCAACCCAAATGTGATGACTGCAACAGTGAAACATGAAGAACATAGTATAGTTGTGTACTCTTACCATACTTGTAGATTTTCGAGTGTATTCACTGTTGCAGTCCTGGTTTCCATCCCTCTATCCCCCTTTCTTCTCTTTCTCCTTTTATTACCATTCTAACTTGTGATTCTCCTTAACTTACAAGGGACATTATGGTATTTATTTTCCACTGGTGGGGTTTCTTCCACCAGACCCTGGCCTCCTACTTGGGGGCTCCTGACAGGTTAGGGCAAGAAAAACTGATGTAATGGCATTGGCTGCCTTATTTTATACTACTGACGAACTGATATCAGTCTTCAAGCAACAGCAACAGACACAGAAGTACTAAGTCTTTGGTATTTGGGACAGCCGAGGGCTACCCTTGCAGAGATAAGCCACATGTGAAGACTGAATACACTTGAACATCTGCATTTATGGTAAGGGTACACAACTGTACTTTTTAAAGTTTGTTTTTTGTTTCACGGCGATGTGAATTTTTTCCTGAGGAAAAAATTCGAGGACATGGCTGTTCATGGTTTGCAGAGTTCGCTGTATACATGTCGATTATTATGTGCTCAAAAAAGAGATTCTTCTATCACATAATATAGGCCCATAATGTGATATGAATTTGATGCCTCTGTACTGCTCACAGTTGTGAATGTCCCCTTTATTCTTGTACACTGGCACAAGCATGCTTAATCTCCAGTCTGGGATATACATTTCTATACTGCTGTGAGTACCCTCAAGAGCCATTCTCCCCGAACTCACCCAGCATCTTTATCATATCTGTTGTGACCTCATCTGAGCCTGCTGTTTTCCCATTTTCCTTAGTGCTATCCTTACTTCTTCTAAGGTGGGCTCCTCTTCTTCACACATTGTAGGCTGTTTCTGGGGCAGTACAGCATCTGCATGGTTTTCAAATAAAAAGAAAAATATGCAAACAGTCCTGGATAGAGTGCCTTTCAGATTATACATAAAAGGATCTAAGAATAGCTGAAAAAGGCAACACCAAAGCAGATAATCCAGTAAAACGAACTTTTAATCCAGTTAATTATAAAGACAGTGAGCGCTTTCATGTTATCACAATGTTTCATCAGACTTTGAATAAAAACCATTAACTGCCAACCATAAAAAGTAAATTCAAACCTTTCTAGCCTATTGTTCAACAGAGACAATTATGACATCATGTTAAAGTTTAAAATTTAAAAAGGCATGCTTTATAAACAGTATTTTTTGAATCTAAAGCATGCATCATAAAAAACATTTCTAAAGCATATGTGCATTCAATGTATAAATATTAATATAATACATATATTTATAAATGTCACAAAAAATACATTTTTGTATTTAAATGAAACTAAAGTATATATATATATATATATATATATATATATATATATATATATATATATATATAAAATGTAGTTCATTCTAAAAACTAACTAAAGACAATATATACGTATGCATATGTCTAAACATCATTCACATAAAGCTGTGAAAATTAAAATTCTAAATAAAGTGACTAATGTGCATATGGTCTAGCTGATAAAAAAGGTTTTAATGTCATCCTGTCATTTAATCCACTCATTGTATGTGCTTGCAGGCCTATTATCCATTTACTTTCTTGACCCTCCATGTAAGTCTTAACATTCCCTAACCTGCCTGATTTCTTAATCAATTCTAATGCTCTAAACTTAAATTTATGTGTCATACCATGGGTTAACACATGTTTAGCTAATGTGTTCTTATCATCTTCTTTATTTAAAGCATAAATATGCTCTCCTACACTTTCTCTGAGGGTCCTATTGGTTTTACCTACAAAGAAGGACTTGCATACCTGGCATTGCGCCAGGTATACCAAGTCCCTCGTCTTACAGTCCGCATATTGTTTAAACACATACTCCTGTCTCGTTTCAGGGTGAACAAATGTACTATCACCTGCCATGTATGGGCATTGGTTGCAGCCCCTACAAGCAAATGTCCCCTGTCTATCTGCATATCTTATGTTGTGAATCTTATCTTGCTCATAACAAAGTAATTGCTTAAGTGATTTTGTGTTCCTATATGTGTACCTTGGCCTATTTCCTACTATCGTGGAGATATCCTCGTCTACATTCAATAATCTCCAATGTCTCTCTATTACTACTCTTACCTTATTGTTCCTATTAGTAAATGGAATAACCACTTTAAGCCCCTCATTTCCTCTTCCATTCAAGCCTTCTTCATCAACCCTATCAATATTTGTATTCCTTTGGAAGTACGGTCTTCCTTTTCTATTCCTATGTGACCTACTATTATGCATAGATCTCTCTATCTCACCATCCTTATAACCTCGTTGTCTAAAATTATCTGCCAATGTCTTACATGCTTCTCTGTAAGATTCATCATGACTAGTGAGCCTTGACACTCTGAGTATCTGGCTCTTCATTATATTGGGATAAATATGAGTCGGATGCATACTGCTCCGATGTAATAAGCTGTTTTTCCAACATTTTTCCCTAAACATATCAGTGTGTAGTCCATCTTCCTCCCTGCTCAACTGCACATCTAAAAATTGTTATCTCTTCTGGGAACTAACACATTCAAAAGATAGAAAATCTGTTGTCTCATTCAGATATTCCACAAATTCTTCCAATTGTTCACTAGTGCCCTTCCACGCAAGAAAAGCATCATCTACAAAGTGTTTGTTGTAACCGATGTATTCCCCATAATCTCCACTGTTCAATACTTATGTCTTCTCCCAATATGTCTACACTAGGTTGGCATATGAGTTTGCACACGGAGTGCCCATCGCCACCCCCTTGGTTTGTAGAAAATATTCCTCTTCATACATAAAGACATTATTATTCAATACAATGTCTAACAATGACACGTATCTCATAATGAGATCCCTGGCACTCCTTCTTCGATTAATAAGAGCCTGACATATTCCATTCCTGTGTTATTTGGTATGGATATAAATAAAGAAACAACATCAAGTGAAACCAAAAGTTCATTACCATTGTCTACATCAGAAAAAACATACCCAGCATAGGTCTCGAAAAACTGTTGTGTGTCCCTAATTATAGTGGATACACCATCTACCACTGGTCTGAGTTGTTTTTCCAAATAGATGGGGAGGGTTTCTGTAAGCCATCCCGTCCCCGAGACTATGGGTCTCATATTGGGGTCCATCAAACTTTTATGGACCTTTGGTACTCCCCTGAAAGTGGGGATGATTGGTTTCTCAGCCAAAAAGTATATATACAAATCTATGTGTATTACTCTACATAAAAGAAGGTCATGCAATTCACTATGAACACTTTTTATAATCTTATCTAGTTGCACCTTACTTAATAACAAACAGTTCAACTGGTAAAATCCACAAGACCACAAAAAGCGAGTAGGAACACAAATGGAGACAGCTTGAAAATATATAAAAGGATTTAATAATTCCAAATGCACGTAAGCGCTTTCGGCCGAACCAATGTCCAGCCTTCATCAGACAAAACCTTTTTTGGTTCGGCCGAAAGCGCTTACGTGCATTTGGAATTATTAAATCCTTTTATATATTTTCAAGCTGTCTCCATTTGTGTTCCTACTCGCTTTTTGTGGTCTTGTGCACCTTACTTAATAACTTATATTAGTATTGTTGTCAAACAATAGTTGCTCCATTTTTCTCTTATAGAACTCTCTATCCAACAACACCACAGCTCCACCCTTGTCTGCCTGTCTAATTACTATCTCAGCATTGTTCTGCAGTCTATTCATAGCTTCAGACTCCTTATTAGTTAAATTAAAAAAGTCAGGTCTGGTGTGTGACATTGACAATTGTAATAAATCACTTTCAGAAACTCTTTCAAATGCATCTAAAAGTGGATGCATCTGAGGTATAAATGTAGAAGGTTTTTTAAACATTTTAAAGCCATTATTCATATTATCCCCAAACATCATTTTCAGCACCACATTTTTAGTGAACATTTTTATGTCTATTATCACATCCATTAAGTCAGAATTTTTAGACGGTATAAATGAGAGACCTTTGTTCAACAGAGATCTCTCACTGTTGGAAAGTATGTACCTGGATAAGTTAATTATCAAGTCCTTTGTATCGGTCGTAGAACCTTGCACTGAAATTTGTACCTCTCCTCTGAACCCTTGCACTTCCTCACGCGGTTCTGTGGAGACCAAACTTGCCTCTCTATCTGGCATATTGGTAGTGGAAAGGTAAAAAGGTCATTGCTATCTTCTACCGATATTTCCACATTCTCTGTGGAAATTGTAGCCGTTTCCTGATGAACTTGTTGAACTTTCCTCCTGACATCCATGCTGTCCAGGTATGAGACGACTTCCCTACCCGGCAAACACATGGTGCCTCCTTGAGCACTGCTGTACTGAGCTCCCCTCAATCCTTCGGTTTGCTGCACCACCTGTGCCAGTGTTTCCGATGTCGTCATCATTGTATCTTCAGTGATCCGCCCCTCTCTGCTTGTGGAAGGTGGAAATGCTCTGCATGTGTTGTTGGTAGCAGCATTGGTCTCCCTGGGCCACGAGAAGACCTTACCCCTGCGGACATTGTTGAAATCTTTCTCCAATTTCTTCCTCTTCTGTAATAACTTGTTGTCTAGCGCCGTTAAAGTTATAGTGAGATCGCTAATGAAGCTGTCCATTTCTGTCATACTTAAGACATCTCTGAGCTCATTTCTTGTAGAAGTAATTTCCATGGTCAACACTTCTTCTATATTTTTATACTGTTCAATTAGAAGCTTGATGTAGCCATAACTGGTGTCTAAGTTTAATTTTTGCCATTTTATCAGCAGTTCAGGATAGGTGGTACCAAAGGTAGGCATTTTTAGAACACATAATCCTCTCGGTACCACCTTAAAACTGAGATATGCCTCCATATGGAGTCTTTGCCATTGCGTAGACTTTAATTTAGTCATTTTGTTCTCTAACTTTCTTGTCAGCTGCAAAACATTCATGTTCCTATGGGTACTTACTGTCTCTTCCCCTTCTCTGGTCAGTTCTGTAGTGGTAAGGTGTAACAAAGGATTGCTTTCAACATTAAAAAAATCTTTGGAAGGAATCACTTCCCTCTAACAGACATATGTTCTCATTTAATACTCCCTCTGCCATGTTCCAGCGACCGTTGAGAAACAATGTATCCAAATAAAAAGAAAAATACTCAAAGAGTCCTGGACAGAGTGCCTTTCAGAATGACTTTCAGAATGTACATAAAAGGATCTAAGAATAGCTGAAAAGGCAACACCAGAAAAGATAATCCTGTAAAACAAACTTTTAATCCAGTTAATTATAAAGACAGTGAGCGCTTTCATGTTATCACAACGTTTCATCAGATTTTGAATAAAAACCATTAACTGCCAACCATAAATAGTAAATTCAAACCCTTCTAGCCTATTGTTCAACAGAGACAATTATGACATTGTGTTAAAGTTTAAAATTTAAAAAGACATGCCCTGGGATTCATGAAGCTTGCACCAGGCACAGGCAGAGCGTAGGCGGTATAACACCAAATATGGCCGCCGAGCGATTCATTTACGATCCAGTTCCATGTGCACTACCAGCATACGCCAGATCTGCGCAACCCTCAGCTTAGGTATGCTAATGACCCCATGCGCAGTGCCACACCATGGAAATGAAGGTACATAGCGATTCATGAAGTGGTGCAGGCGTAGCGTAAGCCCACAGAAATGTAAATCAAAAAACATGGTTTACATTTTTCCAACCAGAACATCGGAGCTATGAAAGTGGACCAGACTCATGTATTACAAAGTTAAAATATGCCAATGGCTAAATATACAGCCAATGGCATAAGAAAAGACACACAACACCTAAAAAACAACATTTAATGTCATGTTTACTGTAACGCAAAGTACAACTGCAGGGCATGTGTGCGCAAATGGGAACACAAAGAAAATATATACAAATGTCATAAAATTGCAATGTAATACAAATTATGATTTCACCATAATACTCAATGGTATGCATGGTACACCACAACCAAGCTGCAAGGGTTGCTAAGGGTCTGTGACAGTGTTCGGCATGGTAACTAGGAATTAGTAGTCAATGTCATGCAAATGAGGCAGGTAGTAGTGAATCGCAAATGTCCTGATGGACTAAGGATGTACCATACGGCGCAGCACTACAACACCGAGGAGTGGTTTAGAGGTATATATGACATCAGCAGTGGGGTGTGCCACCGTAGCTGTAAGCACATTGGAGCAATGCAAATCTGGCCTGGCCATTGCTAAGCAAAGCTGCAGGACAGGGGTGGGGAGGTAGGTATAGCATCGTTTAGCTGAGAGCACATATGGTGCCCGAAAGCGCATGTGTACGGGGATGAAAACGTGCCCAAAACCTGGTAAGCGGATGCACGTGCCATGCACCATAGTTCAAACAGGAAGGTCAGGGGAAGAAAATAAGGAAATACCGCAGTAGGGTAATTGGAGTACAACTGAGCAATTAACACCTATTAACTCACAGTGGGCAATCAACAGCAGCTGACAAGTCTGCTCACAGAAACCTGCAAAACAGGATAGGGGAGGTGTCAGATTGCAAAGAAAAGAGAACTGTCATAGCAGAGCAAAACAAACCTGCAGTAGACTGGCCATAGAACACATTACACAAGATAAGCCAGGTTTAGGAAAGTACAAATAAAAGCAGGCTGCTGGATGCATGCCAGAAAATGGAAGGTGAAACGTTAAGAAATGTAAAGGGAAGGACAAGAGGTAATCCACGACAGCCAAATGTAATTCAACACCAAAGGCACCACAATAGTAGTTCCTGTTGTAAAACACATAAGATACCCTGTAGCTACGATCGTACATACACATCCTATGACATCATCAGTGTTCACAGCACAATAGTATAAAGTGTGAAAGCACCTCACACACACATGTGTATTCCCAAACACTGCACCATAGGTGTAAACAGACGGGGAACTTTTACAATGTACATGTTTGGAGCTGCCATCGCTGTGATTCATCACCATGTGTTAGTGACTGAAGGTGTTGTGGAGAATGATGCTGACAACCATTGCCAGCCCTGGAGGAGGAAAAGAGTGTTCAGACCAAGGGTAACCTACAAGGGGCTACGTGATCTGGAGATAGTAGAGCGTTACAGGGTGGACAGGGACATCTTAGAGCAAATAGTTGAGCTGTGCTGGCCACGCCTGATATCCAGAAACAACAGAGGGGAACCTATCCCAGTGGACACGAAGGTATGTGTAAGCTTGCAAATACTAGCCACAGGTACCTTTCAAAGGCCAACTGGAGATATAATGGGGATCTCACAGGCATCAGCATCCAGTGTACTACACCAGTTCCTGGATGCCATGTTACCACATGCCAATGAGCATATATACTTCCCCAGAACTCAGGAGGAGTTGGCCAGCAATATGCGTCTCTTCCACCATGTGGCACACTACCCAGAGGTACTGGGTGCGATAGACTGCACGCACATAAATATCAAGTCACCACCTGGTGAGCATGGTAGGCTCTACATAAACTGCAAGGGATACCACTCCAACTGCCAGGTCGTGTGCAATGCCCAGGGCATTATCATGGATGTGTGTGCTGGCAGCCCTGGAAGCTACCATGACTCCCACATCTGGCATGTCTCACAGCTGTATCAGGTATTTGTCAGGGGGGACATCCCACATGGCCACCTTGTGGGGGATGCTGGCTATGCACTGGAGCCGTGGATGATGACTCCCATCAGAAATGCACACACACTCATGCAAGAACGCCATAATGAGGCACACGCACAAACCAGAATCATCATAGAGCATGTGTTTGGGATGCCAAAATCACGGTTCTGTTGCTTGGACATATCTGGTGGAGCCTTGCAGTACTCTCCAGGCACGTGTGCCCACATCTTCATAGTATGTGCCATACTACATAATATGATCCTTGCGGAAACAGCTGCAGCAGGGACATAATGGTGAAGGCCCTCACAGCCCACCGCAATTGCCAAGGCCATCACAGGCCCAGAGGGATTCAGGCCACGAACACCCTGTGCCAGCCCCAGTAGGCAGATGGAGGTGTGCCCAATATGCCTACGCCTTGACAAAGAAGGAACGTATAGCACAAACTCTGATAGTGTAGGTCCCTACGGACTGACACACCTCTCCACCTGCACACACAGTAAAATGGATGGCACACACACACGACCACCTGTAAATTGTAATGTAGAGGTGGCCTACTGTGTGAAACCTACATAGGCAGCCCTCAACCATTGCACACACAACAGCTATTGGAACAAGGAATGTCAACACCTGAACAGTATACTCACCTATCAGCATATGTTGGTACTGTATGTATAGGTTCCTAGGTACATTGTTAGGTACACGCCCGATTGTCAGAGGCCATTCATCAATTGAGGCAAACAGTGTCTGCTGTCACCACCACATCGAGTAACCAACTGACCATCAGTGGAGCAGAGCCAATTGCGGGATCCATGTGTGTAATCACTGTTCCCCACACACTCTGCATGGATTCCCTGGTGTGTTAATGAGGGGCTCCATACAATGTAATCATGGATGTAGTGGCAAAGCATGGGGTGTACCCATGACAGGTATCTGTCACCCCAGCGTGCTCCACCTATGGTAGTGTGAAGGTGTAGCACGTTATAGTGTGTGGCTCACTGTGACATACATTCCCAATGCTGGAGCACATCCATTAAACATCACTTGGACATACCATTAATAGGTCTCATCCATATGTAAACTAACTGAGTTACCCATTTGATTGCAGTATGGCACACTACCCGGAGGTACTGGGTGTGATAGACTGCACGCACATACATATCTAGTCACCACCCAGTGAGCATGGTAGGCTCTACATAAACCGTAAGGGATACCACTCCAACTGCCAGATCGTGTGCAATGCCCAGGGCATTATCATGGATGTGTGTGCTGGCAGCCCTGGAAGCTACCATGACTCCCACATCTGGCATGCCTCACAGCTGCATCAGGTATTTGTCAGGGAGGACCTCCCACATGGCCACCTTGTGGGGGATGCTGGCTATGCACTGGAGCCATGGATGATGACTCCCATCAGAAATGCACACACACTCATGCAAGAATGCCATAATGAGGCACACGCACCAACCAGAATCATCATAGAGCGTGTGTTCGGGATGCTGAAATCACAGTTCCATTGCTTGGACATATCTGGTCGAGCCTTGCAGTACTCTCCAGGCACGTGTGCCCACATCTTCATAGTATGTGCCATACTACATAATATGATCCTGCGGAAACAGCTGCAGCAGGGACATAATGGTGAAGGCCCTCACAGCCCACCGCAATTGCCAAGGCCATCACAGGCCCAGAGGGATTCAGACCACGAACACCCTGTGCCAGCCCCAGTAGGCAGACGGAGGTGTGCCCAATATGCCTACGCCTTGGCAAAGAGGGAACGTATAGCACATACTCTGACAGTGTAGGTCCCTATGGACTGACACACCTCTCTACCTGCACACACAGTAAAATGGATGGCACACACACACGACCACCTGTAAATTGTAATGTATAGGTGGCCTACTGTGTGAAACCTACATAGGCAGCCCTCAACCATTGCACACACAACAGCTATTGGAACAAGGAATGTCAACACCTGAACAGTATACGCACTTATCAGCATATGTTGGTACTGTATGTGTAGGTTCCTAGGTACATCATTAGGTACACACCCGACTGTCAGAGGCCATTCTTCAATCGAGGCAAACAGTATCTGCTGTCGCCACCACATCGAGTAACCAACTGACCATCAGTGGAGCAGAGCCAATTGCGGGATCCATGTGTGTAATCACTGTTCCCCACACACTCTGCATGGACTCCCTGGTGTGTTAATGAGGGGCTCAATACAATGTAATCATGGATGTAGTGGCAAAGCATGGGATGTACCCATGACAGGTATCTGTCACCCCAGCATGCTCCACCTATGGTTGTGTGAAGGTGTAGCACATTATAGTGCGTGGCTCACTGTGACATACATTCCCAATGCTGGAGCACATTCATTAAACATCACTTGGACATACCATTAATAGGTCTCATCCATATGTAAACTAACTGAGTTACCAATTTGATTGCAGTATGGAGTAACAGCTGTAGTACAGTCTGCATACAAAACACCATAACACGTGCGCAAATCCCAGATGCCCAAGTGGTAAATGCACTGACTGTCATGCATGTTCCCAGTACCATGTCCTGCAAGGGACATTACGTAATCCCGAAGGCACGAATAATGGATGGTGGATGCAGGTCATCAGATCAGGTTTAGCATATGTTAGTGGGAATATGCGTTGCCTAGTGCTGGTAAGTGTCGTTTAAACATGACTATACGGATATGCGTGAAACAGGGCTAAGCTTCTCTGAATATCACACAGATCACGGTCAATGATGTCCAGAACAGGTGAAACTAGCATTATTCACCCCTGTACTAATAGTGCCTGCTCTGAAGGGTGAAACAACCACTGCCAGGAGTAGAACATGCAATCATGTGCACAATCACCTAACACTAAGCTACCCAAGATGTACCAATGGCAGGTGTGTAATGTGACAGGTTCAAACACAAACGTGCGGAGTCCAGGAAACAGTATACACCATGTACACAGTGAAAGGTGTATTCTCCCTCTCACTCTCTCTCTTATATATGTGTATATATATATATATATATATATATATATATATATATATATATATACACATATATATATATATATATAATAGAGATAGAAAGGGAGATAGAGAGAAATATGTTGATATATACGGATTCACCTATATCTGCAAATATATAGATAGGTCAATGACAGGTACACAACCATGGAGGTAGAAATAAATAGGATACTGCCAACTATGGAATGTGTCACATACCGACACACGTAATCACGAGGCTTAAAGACCGAAAAAACACAGTACCGGAACACTGGAACCGTGTGTAATATTATCACAATATTAAGGGACATTTAGTTATCGCTGCCGATGTTGCGGTCCATGTAGGTACTGTGTTCAACTGTGTCTGTGATTGTTGTAGTCTGTGTATGTGTGTGTCGAGGGTGCCATGTGCATTTCCGTGGGACTGTAATGTGTGTGTGTGTGTGTGTGTGTGTGTGTGTGTGTGTGTGTGTGTGTGTGTGTGTGTGTGTGTGTGTGTTTGCATCGTGTGTCTGTTAGTGCTAACTCGGAGGTAGATCAGTACGGTAGGTGTGGTCATAGCTGGCCATAGGCATACGGTACCACCTGTCCCACTTTAAGAGGGACAGCCCCTCCCTGGGCAGTTGTGTCCTGACAAAAAATATTAAAAAGGGAAAATGTCCGAGATTGTAGGACATAATTATGTCCCATATATTATGTAATAGTTGCATTAAATAGTTATGCCTGTATCTACAAAACGTAAACGTTACATGAAACATGATAAGTAGCTAAAGTGCTACAAGAATAAGTATGTATTCAGGATAAAAGTATGTTCTATCCTGTGTACTGACCATGGGTATGTGTTGGCCTGTAAACACCGATGTGTGTCCTGCAAATGTCCCACTATGGCCGTTTGAAAAAGTGGCAACCCATGCCAAAGAGGCTTAGTCACCAACACAACTGCAATGAGTGCAAATATCTGTGACAGAAATACACGAGACAGCTGTCATTTAGTAACATTCCTTCGCTGTATTTCCAGAGGTATGGAAGTATCAACCTCACCTACATACTATATAGAAACCAATTAACAATGGCTCAATGTATAAGCCCGTAACAACCATAGTTCAGTCTACTAAGTGATAGGTCTTCAATTAGGGAAGGAGCCCACACACGTATATGGAATATGTAGAAATGCAGTCCCCACAAACCTGTATATGCTATGTACACCCACCTACATGTCCCCCACACCCGAAACAATTGCAATACAAACTGTAATAACATCACAAACATTCACTCAGTCAATTACATCTGCAGAAGTGTTAACATACCTTGTGAGAGACACATTTGTAAAGGTGCCATGTGAAATCGTAGCTGTTGTATAATGGAACAGACGGCGATGTTACTGGATTTGTTTGCAGTAGTCCCTTATCAGACGATTGAGATGACAGGTACACTCACATGTAGAACCACATACTCTAGCCGTTACACACAATCCACGGGGGACATGAATTCAAAATATCCGTGTGTCTACAAATAGCAGTTGTAATTCCTCACAACAAAACACATACAGGCCGTCTCCCCGAAGGTAGGGCAAAAGGTCAACGCCCAAGTGGAGAATTAAATTATACCCCACTGTTGCCAC
Organism: Protopterus annectens; assembly: GCF_019279795.1. NCBI lineage: Eukaryota > Metazoa > Chordata > Ceratodontiformes > Protopteridae > Protopterus > Protopterus annectens. The sequence continues at coordinate 1,852,047,446 of NC_056733.1, forward strand.
GTAATTGGTGAATGGAGTAGCTGCACAGCTGATGTGCATGTAATAATTTACTCAGGAATACCAATTGGCGGCAGGAAACCACTTTACGGGTATCGACGTATATAAGGATGACTTGCCATACATTCAAACCGTATGCTCATACCATAGAACCGTTTAAACAGTAAAGGTGTAAGAGAGATATTTACGAAGATTCGGAATGCTAACAAGGTATGTAGAACACTCAGCATGTTAGTGTATGTAGAGCCTGTTTTGTATTAATTAAAAGTGTACGCAATGCATAAAGTGGGAAAAGGTATTCTGTAGTGATGTCTTGTTGAGCATAGCAATGCTTGTAGAAATTGTGTGTCCTGCTGTGGGCCACAAGGTAAACATCACATACACCACAAGGGATGTTACATGAGGGCTTTAAACAGAACAATTCCACACCACCCGCCATCAGTGGTAGGGTATGTCCAACAAGTACGTGCCATAGCAGGGGATAGTATATGTCGATATACTGTCACAGTAGGCATGTGTATGGGCATATAACAACAATAACATGCCTAAGGTTGTCCTGCTGTGCAAGTATGCTTTGCATTGTGGGATAATGTGTAAACTATGTGTAATGTACAGTATTGTAGATAGATATGTCAGATATTCTACACAGCACAACTGTTATATCATGCAAACAAAAGGTATCGTCTATTGGCATGTACAATACACAATAACAGGATACATATGGCCTGTAGTCATGGGACACTGTAACAGCATGATAGCTAATCGAAATGAAAGAGCTACTCAATTAACCATGCACAAAGGACATGTAATAGTTTCACAGGTACATAGTGAGGTCCTATGCTGTCTGGAAAGTCTATGTGTAAGCCCAACTGCAGTGTTTACACCAGCAGCACCTCTCTAGGGTAGTGTCCTGTCTGTGAACAGCAGAGCAATGTGTTACCTGCACCTCTGTACAGTACAGCTACTGCAGTGATCCCTGGTGTATCAGTGTGACTGCCTACAGAGTCATCTATGACCAGTGTGTTGGGTATGTTATAACACCCTATTGGCTGTAGTTGATGGGCACACATGAGTCTGTGGGCTATAAGTAATTGTTGTTGTGTTTGGTAATGGGGGCTGCCTCTGGTGCCTACACAGAGTATGGAGAGGTTCTGCACATGTCGTACTCATACTATGTGTGGCCTGTGGTGGTGGAGATCTAGTGAGACTATATGATGAGTGGGGTGTGTTGCAAATGTTAAATGTCCCCACATGAATGTCAGGTCCAGTCTGGGTTGGTGACAGCATTACCCCCAGCATGGCTACATATGTGCATCTCCCACAGGCTGTAGTGTCATATGTTAGGAGGTGAGCATTGACTGTGTACATGAGACAATTGCTCTATTGCCACATGTTTGCCATATTCATCATATAGACAGGCAATAGCACTGGTACGTGACACTTGGACATGCCTGTATATTCAACCATGTCTCACAAGATATGCGAGTTACGTGTGTACAACAGCTGTTGTACTGTAAGCAAGCTGGAAATGTAAGGACAGACAGTGTACTTGTAAGACATGAGTTGGAATGGGTGCTATAGTAATTAGTAGCTCATGAAGTGCTCACATGTACTGAACAAGTGCTGAGCATGAATATGCAATACAGATAGGGTGTTGGATAATATCAACCCACTGCAACCCACAAGTGGAGACGACAGTCATAAATGGAGGCACTGCACTATTACCCTGCTGAGTATGGTCTGCAAGTCTATGAATCTTTATCAATGTAGATGTTAGCAGTAAAGATGTAGATGACAGTATGGATGATTTCACACTGCATAGCATACCGGTGACAGGTCATAGGACATTATCACCCATACCGTGTTCCAGCTACACTGAGTATACTAGATGTACCTTTGTATGTCACAGGAGTGTTCTACCAGTGGCCTGTTGAGAGAAGCAGCACTACAAAAAGTGTCTGAGTGACATGTGCATATCACACCAGTGGCAGCTACCATAAAACAGGGTTAATGTTGTGTACTCCCCTCTCATTGTAGCCCATACCACACAGACAAATGGGAGGCATCTGTGTATGTAAGGATGTGAATGTCCATGACCTAGGAGCAATAGCTGTCTCAGTGTTGTGGACAACTTACAGAATGGGCTTTGTGGGTGAGGTGTGTGACATATGTGCACAATCGACAGCTGATAATAGCATTGTCAGCACTAGGTGAATAACCCTGTACCCATTAACTACCACCTAGGCAGCAGTCAATATTATGGACACTATGTAAGGGATGGTGCTGTGCAGTTCGCTCCCTGAGTTGGTGACGTCTCCAGGCCTATTAGGTAGTCATACAAGGCACCCATGTCATGACAGGTTGTCATCCATGAGCATGGAGATCATTGGACAGGCATACTCAGCACTCAGGTGACCAATATTGGATCACATATCACCTTTAAGGGGTATTGGCCATGCGTGGATGGGTGATACCAGCCTTCACAATCCTCACCTCCACTATGCAGCATGCTGGCTACCTTGCATAAAGACATGTGCTACACTGTGATGTTGGACATGCTACACATACATATCCTGATCTGAAAGACATGCGTCATGGACAGCCACCGTCCTACTACGAGGATCGCCACATGCTGGACAGATCCCTGTGCCATACATGTTACATACTCCTGCCGTACCATGCAACCTTGTCCATCAAAGCTGCACATGTCATCTCTGTCATACATGGTGCGATGACCACATGGTAGATGTATTATTAACTGACTGGATCAGTAATGTGGCACTGATGCACCTCGTGGTGGCAAAATGGCTGTCGGATACAGCTAGAAAACCTTGCTCGTACATGCCATAGTTGATAACCATCCCTGTGAATGATGTCCAGCTAGCCATTGTCTCATGTCTATCACATGTGCAACACAGGTGATACGTGGCAGGATGTTGAACTGCTGTACAGTGCCGTGTAGATGTATTTGGCAAAACACATGCATGTAAAGGTTTCTGTGTGTATGTGTGCATTGTCACTGCTCATGTCCATTAAGGCAGTGTATGTGTTGATATGTGACATATACACAGCATCAAGGTCAACAGCATTACTGTGGACACATCCAGGCATGTGCTGATAGGAAAGAACACCAGTACAGGCAAACAGACATGCCCACATCAAGACAGCATTCACATGGAGTATGAACAATGTAATGAGGTGACACACATATATGGTGATGATATCCAATGCATAACAGGTGTTACATGTGTGTGACACAAACATGGCAGTCATGTCAGTGTCATGACGATTTGCAAAGATAACTGTTCAGATGTACTATATTTAATACAAATGTATGTGCAGCTGTATCTCTGTACATCTCTGTGATACTGTGACCTGTCTCCATCATTATGTCTTCCAGATAATGCCTCGTTCATGCCTGCCAGTGTATAGCCGCCTGGAGGATGATGCCCTCATCCCGTACCTCCATAAGAACTATGAGGTGTTGTTCAGCCATGTGCCACAGCTTGCCCAGCAACATGACGACCTGTGGCAGGATCTTTGTAGGAGGGTTAATGATGTGGGTGGCCACAACCGCACCTACCAGCAGGTGCGCAGACACTGCATGGACCTGATACGACATGCAAAACAGTGTGCCAATGCAATCACCAGGGAACAAGGTGGAACAGGTGGTGGGCCACCAACCCAGCCCCCACTCACACACACTGAGGAGCTACTGGCCAGCCTGGAGACACCCTCAGAACAGCATCCACAAACACTAGTTGCCATCGTGGAGGTGGGTGTCTCCCAACCAATGAGCCTGGAGTTGCCTGGTAAGTCACTACTGCATATATGACTATCATATCCCATTTAGTTGCATGTGTCACTGTACAATATGCAGTGTAACATCATATGCAAGGTATGTTTACACACATGCCACATACTACAGTATGCTACCCTGTGTATGCACACATGTGCATACTATGTGCTATTGTACAGGCGAATGTGTTAACATGCACAGTGCACCCTGTGGCTGTCATACAGTCATGGATAATGTTCAAACTGCTGTGTCACCCCTATACATGCACCTCTGGCATGCCGCACAGGCATCAGTCTGCTGCAGGTGAGACAGTTATCAGTATCAGGCATGTTAATGCATATATCTATACGCCATGTGGCCAGTTAACACATGTACACATAATGCATGGTCCAGTGACAATATACAAGTCGCATCAGCCATCATTCACACTGGCTACCCATGTGCAATATATACAAACTAAATGAAACACCAACATGAACCCACAGTATCTGTCATTGCTAGATGTTTGGACAGCTGTGCATACAATGGTGGAGGTATTCAATGTAGGCATATGTACTATACATTGGAGCAACACAAGTGTGGTACGCAAACAGTACCACACAGTGAGCTGGGATATGGGCAGCCCACAGGAGTCACCATTGTGTAATAGCACCCTGCAATGGGTGCACACATTGTGATGTGCCATCTGACATGTCCCAGACATGTAGTGTTCCGGCTGCAATATTGTCTCACTATCCCATAATACATACCCCACATACCAAACATACAACCCATTGTCTGCATAGCCCTGTGGACAGTGACATATCTGACATCTATGGGTGTATGTCATATGGGACAACACAGACATGTGAGATAGATGGCCATCACAAACATTTGGCCAACACATGTTCACACATGGCCATGGAGGATGGCCAGAGACATGCAGCCACACAGTAGTTGTGATGTGTATACACCCTGTTGCACATTGTCCACACATGGTCCAACTGTAGCCTTAGTTGACTGATTATATAGTTGATGTGGAACACTGGTCATCCTAAACGCCTGTGCACAGCTAGTAGAGGTGTCACTTAATTCGACCATATAAGATGTGTTGAGCATCACGACTGTGTCATAGCATGACAGTAGTCACCTGTACAGCTTCCACAGACATTGACACCACATCAGGCCACAGATACCGTATATTTTGCTGCTGTAGGACATCACTGTCAGCCGTGCACCTCGTGTGTGTGGTACATTAATGTCATGTGGGACATGGTGTATTGACAAGTCTGCCATGTGTGGACATGGTTGCCAGGCAGCTAAGACTTTGTAGTAGTTGTGCAGGCGTGTCATCCGTAGGTCTTCCAGTGACCTGTCACATGACACAGCATGGTTTGGTGTGTATACACCTCAGCGACGTGGCTCACAATCCACAGTTATGTAATATGTATGCACGCAGTTATGGCTATGCACGGTGTGGGTATTACACACTGTATAGCACTATAGATGCCTCATGATGCCATGCAATGGCACAGTGTCTGTACTTTACACTGTATAGCAATGTAGATGCCTCACACTACCCTTCAATGCTCATGCACATTTGCTAAAAGTGCATTCTAGCTGTAGGGCATATAGACAACACTGCAATGTGATTCCCATTACAATGCTATACATGTGTCAGGACACCATTGTGTCAGACATGTATGCATGTCAATGCACACATCAGCAGATTACATGTCAAGGTCACTTCAGCAATGTGTACTGTTAACCTGTGCTGGTCCACATGGTGTATCACAGGGATGTATGCTTACTACCATGATTGTGTGAACTGCATGGCTACTGATATGACACCTGCTTGCTGTTGTGTGCAACCCAGGGAGGTATGCTAGCTACCACTATTAATGTCTGAGCCACATGCCATCTGCTGTATCACATGCATGCTGCATGCCATCTGCTACTGATATGACACCTGTTTGCTGTTGTGTGCAACCCAGGGAGGTATGCTAACTACCACTATTAATGTCTGAGCTGCATGCCGTCTGCTGTATCACATGCATGCTGCATGCCGTCTGCTACTGATATGACACCTTGCTGTTGTGTGCAACCCAGGGAGGTATGCTAGCTACCACTATTAATGTCTGAGCGGCATGCCGTCTGCTGTATCACATGCATGCTGCATGCCATCTGTCAAATCACATGCATGGTGTGACTGTGTCTGTGTGTCTATTGTAATGTAGAGTCTTTCTTTGCATTCACAGGTGATGTAGGTGCGTTACCCTCCTGCGGTCCATCTGATGTTAGTGTCCCCACAGATACTAGCAGTGATGAACATATACATGAGGTACAGGCAGGGTTGTCAGGGGCTGAATCTGTGCCAATGGTTGCCATCCCAGCTATGTCCCCCTCTTCCCCGCACACAGTTCTCATGCCAACATGTACCCCATCACCAGTTGCCATAGAGGAAGGACAGTCAGCATGTGTTAGCTCGGAACAGGAAAGTGTGGTGGCTACAGAAGGTGTGTCTTCACACCATGGTGTCAGTGTAATGACTGCAGATGTGCCACACAGGCATGTGGCCAGTGCTGCTCGTAGGAGGACCTCTGGCAGACATGCACCTGCAGGACAGAGCGCAGCAGCTGGTGTCACCAGACGCATGTTCCAGACTGTAATGGCGGCACAGGCATGTGCTGAACAGCAGAACAGTAAAGGGCAGAGGCTTCAGAGGGCTGCTATCTGTACTCTAAATGACAACATCCAGGCATTGGCAAATGCTCAATAGCAGATTGCTGATGTTCTGGACAGGCGATTGGGCGACATGGTTGGAATCCATGACAACGGCAGGGCAATCCATGATTGTGAGCTGTCAGTGCTGGAACATCTGGTAGGAGTGAGACGTAGGCCACGTGGACGTAGGCCAGCTACACCACCTAGTGCAGGTCAACGTGAACGAGCCACCTCACATGCCCATTCCCATAGTGCCAGTAACAGTAGCAGTGCAGCTGGTGCCGAGTTGTCCACACCAGGACACAGCAGGCCACATGGACATGACCCTGGACATTGCCATTGGGGACACGGTTCCAGTGGACAAGTGTCATCGGACAGTAGCCAATTTGTACTTCCGCCTGGTAGTGCCTGTGCAACCCCTAGCAGGCACAAGTCACGTGGCCGTGGCCGGACACAGTGAGTTGTACATCCTGGTCTGTACAGTCTGGAGCTGTCAATAATACCCCTGTGTAGGCCTGACAAAAGGCAGAACTGTGTGCACACATACACGCACACAGCAGAAACATCTGTAGGGCACCGCAACACCCACATGCATAATGACCACACATGTCCAATCAGATCACCGGACCTTACCCACACACATGATGTCATCCACTGGTGCAGCCTATGCCCCTGACAAACATTATCACCCTGTGCATATGATGATGCCTGTGCCACATCCCTTTCATCCACACCATTGGTGCAGGGACATGCTCATATGGTCTGATGCACAGGGTGAGCAGAATAGTGAGATAAGTGTATATGACATTAGTTGTGTACTGTTGACACACACCAGACATACCATGTAGTAAGGTTTATAATGCATTGTTATATGTTCACAGTATGTGTCTTGGTAACAGTGGTAGCAGCATGTTGGTAATTATGCCCCTGCTTCCCTCCTTAAGGTCTAACTGCATGTGCCATTACATTACAGTGTTTGCAGTTGGAGTGCGTTGTTGTATGTTCACAGTATGTGTCTTGGTAACAACAGTAACAGCATGTTGGTAATGATGCCCTGCTTCCCTCCTTAAGGTCTACTTGCATGTGCCAATAAGTAGCAATGTTTTCAGTTTCACATGTGTAAATGTGGAGTACACACAGGCATGTATGGCAATACCAGCATACTATATGTAGCCTCAACCTCACTGTTAGAAAGGCTACCATTCCACAGATGTCCACACATCTACTGATCCAGAAGCATGTGGGCTGTTTAATAGGCTACAGTGGCTAGAGACATGACATCCATACCAGGTCACATCACAAGTATGTTGACATGGTGCGTGGGGTTTACACAGCAGTCTGGCAGATGATAACGTTAGAGGCAACTTGATAGCATGAGGCCTCACTGTGTAGAAGTAATACCCTGTCACATTACAGGAGGAGAACACACACAGACATACACAGAAACACACAGTAACATGCCCACACTCACGGGGTCAACAACACTATAACGCACACTCAATAGTGTTAAGGTGAGGACCCCTGCCTATGTGGTAATCACCCTCACAGTACTGTGCACCCGCACGATGCGACAGAGAATGAACATGTACAGGTAGCCAGTAAGGCTGAGACCGATGGCATCAACAGGGTAGTTGACTGCATCACCATGAGGGGTTAGGGATCCTGTCTGTTCTGTATGGTAGCATACACCCTCACTCCATGCACCAGACAGCCATACATACATACACAAACACACACACACACACACACACACACACACACACACACACACACACACACACACACACACACACACTGTGGAGTCCACAAATGTCATTCACATACAGATAGCTGACATGTGTGTGATACACACACCACCCATGCCTACGTCATGCTTTCCACACTGCAGTATGTACAGATCTCTACAACAATATACAGGGGGGTGTGTAACAATTGGGATGTATTCCCCGCCATATGTGGCATATATGGTCACACAAGCAAACACACATGGCAGTACTGTGAATGATACACCTGCTATATGATGATACGTCTGACAGACATGCAGCAGTATTGGCCGCATTATGTGTACCAATGCTACCTTTGGCAATTGTGCTGCTATATGCAAACGGGAGGATGTAAGTGTTACAGGTGTCAAGTGACTTACAGTCAGTAACACCCTGACCGCTGTGTAGGTTGTATGTCTTCACCATCAAGTAACAGTAACATAGCATACTGTTTGTACATGTAATGGTAGGATGGCTTGTGATACACCTGTGAGCCGTCTTCGGCAAACATCCATCTGCAAAGGTGGATTACCACTTTATGTACACACATCCATCCATACCTGATGTACATCCTACCATACTGTCAGTATTTCACCACATACAGGTGTCAATGATGGGGCTGCATTGCAACTGCATGTTGTAGTTAGGCACAGATGAATTACATACATCAGCTACTGCACATGCATGGTAGCTCCATACACACCACTACATGTACATGTGTGTTGGTCCTACATGCCTGTCATGTAGCCATGTTTGTATGCATTGCAATTGGTGGACATGTGTGATGACATACATAACACATGGACTGTTGTATGATATGATGGTTGTCATGGGTAACTAGTACAGAGGGAATGTTACCTCGGTCAACATTGCTACCTTATGTACTGTTAGCATTCAACAGCCATGGACCTACCTTCCATGTGCATGCGTGTGATTGCTGTAGCCACTTGTCTGCACGGAGGACAGCAAAGGCTATGCTATGTACATATGTGTTGTGTGTGTGTGGTCCATGTACATATCCACTGTGATTACATGTATGTCATATCCAAACATGTGTGTTCTTTGGTGTACAGTGACAGTCATCTGTTACAGCTGTGTAAGACCCAGGGCCCCTGTTATGTGTAGAGCCAACCTGGTTATGAACAGTGGTATCATTGCATTGCATAACACATGATGTAACCCTGTCAGTACATGTGTAGTCTGCACAGTTGCTGTAAACCTATGTACAGTCCAATGGTCATGAGTCACATGGTATTGTGCTAATGTATGGATGTGTGTTGCTGGTCCAAGGACATGGTAATGTCTGAGGGTTACATAGTAGAATGCGGCATTTACCTCTGTGATCTGCACCTGAGACATATGTGATGGCTCCTGAGTGTGTACTGGTCAGTACATGTGAATGGCCTTCATGTATGTGGGGACAGTAACACCATACTGTGCCCTTCCATGTTTAGAATCCATGTGCATGCAAGACAGCCCTTTGCTACTGCTAAGTGTGTGAGCATGCCCAGTACGCCATTGTGTATATGGACACACAGTACATTGCAAACTGTGCCCTTCCGTGTTTAGAATCCGTGTGCATGCAAGACAGCCATTCGCTACTACGAAGTGTGTGAACATGCCCAGTATGCCGTTGTGTAGATGGACACACAGTACATTCCAAACTGTGCCCTTCCATGTTTAGAATCCATGTGCATGCAAGACAGCCCTTTGCTACTACTAAGTGTGTGAGCATGCCCAGTATGCCATTGTGTAGATGGACACACAGTACATTCCAAACGGATGTGTGATACTAAGTGTGCGAGCATGCCCAGTGACACCTTGTGTCAGTTATGTGCTTCTGTGTATGGGCATGGCCATTGACATCCTGTATAGCGATGGTGGTCATCCAGGCAACAGATGTCCATACCCCACGTCAGGATGGATTCCTACATTGAACACACTGGTTGACTGTCGTGAACGGTGTACTGTCTGTGGCATGTCTCGTATCTATGTAGTGTTGTAATAGTGCTCCGTAGATAGGCAGTTGCCCTGCTCACACCACTGCCGTATGTTTGTCTACGTCTACCTTGGGACAGTAATATGCTTTTAGACTGCTCACTCTCTATACATTCCCTATCGGCGTCTTTGCCTTTGCGGATGATGTCATCCACCTAGAAGTATGCCTCTGGGAGTGCTGTGCTCCAGTAATCTTGGTAGCACATTCTGTAACTGCGTAATGCTGTAGTTTGATAAGGTAGTTAGATGCATGTTTGACTCCCAGCCCTGCCAAGAGTGTGTGTGTCTGTGTGTGTGTGTGTGTGTGTGTGTGTGTTTCCAGCTGCCTGGGGACAGAGTAATGCTTTTAGACGGCTCACTCCCCATACATTCCCTATCGGCGTCTTTGCCTTTGCGGATGATGTCATCCACCTAGAAGTATGCCTCTGGGAGTGCTGTGTTCCAGTAATTTCGGTAGCGTGTTCTGTAACTGCGTAATGCTGTAGCGTGATAAGGTAGTTAGGTGTATGTTTGACTCCCAGCCCTGCCAAGTGTGTGTGTGTGTGTGTGTGTGTGTGTGTGTGTGTGTGTGTGTGTGTGTGTGTTTCCAGCTGCTTGGGGACAGAGTAATGCTCTTAGATGGCTCACTCCCCATACATTCCCTATCGGCATCTTTGCCTTTGCGGATGATGTCATCCACCTTGATGTATGCCTGTGGGAGTGCGGTGATGCTGGAAATTGGTAGCGCATTCTATTACTGCATAATGCTGTAGTGTGGTAGACTAGACAGGTAGGTGCTTGATTCAAGGCATGGCAGGTGTGTGTTTGGCAGTTATACCATATGTGTTGGTATCTCTGGGTGGCTAGCTGCGGGATGTGTTCAGTGTGTTTTGTTGCTGACCTATATAGTGCCCACAGCCCGCATATTCTGCCAAGACACTGGGTTGTCAACACATACATTCACCAATAGGTCTGATGAGTAATTGTCATTAGCCCTACTCTACCCTTGATACGGTCTGACCTGTGTGACTCAACAAAACACACGTGCCTCGATAGTAATAATAGGTGACACATGTAGTTTCCTTTTCATTCCTGTCTAATGCTTTGTTGTCATGTGGTCTGCTGTTGTGATATAAATGCCATATCTACATATGTGTTTACATGTATGTGTGTGTATGTATGTATGTATATATATATATATATATATATATATATATATATATATATATATATATATATATATATATATATATATATATATATATATATATATATATATATATATATATATATATATATATATATATATATATATACATATATATATATATATATATATATATATATATATATATATATATATGTCCATGTATATATGTATACAAATAATATATATGATATATGTAGATATAGAGATAGACATAGATATGAACATATATGTCTGGGTACATCAGCACTATTGAAAGTTTGTGCCGGATGATCTGTGCCTGATAACCTGGGATCTGTGTATATCTGCCATGGCGTGGTGGTAATGCACATCGTCTGTAGTGTGCAGGGTCATGGGTTTTAGTCGTGCAGACACCGGTTATTTTGTTGCTGGGAAGACCATGGGACATCGAATATGGTGATAGTAAGGCACCTGTTGCCAGTTGTGTACGGTTCTGAGCGACACTGAGCAGTGGTTATTAATTTGGAGGTTTGGTATGGGTCATATCACTATTCATTAGAAGACTATACTATGCAGATGAGGTTGACAATAGTGTATCCCATTTATCACCAGGGTGTGATGCTGGTCCCTGGAGTGTATGTGTGTAGTCAGCCACGTGCAGGTCTTGAATATAGTTGACAGTATGGGAGGGGGAGTCAGGCATACTGTAAGTACATTGCAGAACTGTGCCTCGGGAGTGCTCCTGCCTTAGCATGCCTTAGCTAGGGGTGTGTCTATACCTGCCTGGTGACATTGGGAGGGATGACAGCAGTGGTGGGGTAGTCAGGGTGTACAGGCTACACAAACAGGTGCTGATCAGCACAATCAGCAGATGACATGGCCAGCCTGCACCTGAACAGTACAGTAATGTGAGCAAGCAGCATACACACAGGATTCGTCTGCACTCTACACCACTGGTGTATACCTGTGGGGACATTTCCCGACACAGTCCAACAAAATCAGATGGGCTGCAGCAGGCAACATATACCAACATGTACAGGAGGCTGGGGCAGTGAGGATGTGTATGCTGCCGAACAACCCTTACTGGGGTGACATAAGACTTTATAGACCCAGAGTAACTTACCAGGGGCTACATGGGCTGGGGATGGTGGAGCACTATGGGGTGGACAGAGACCTCCTACAGCAGCTTGTTGACCTGTGCCTGCCACACCTGACACATCAAACAGACCGAGGGAAACACATCACAGTGGATACCACGGTATGTGTTGGCCTAGGTGTACTAGCCACAGGTACCTCACACAGCACAACTGGGGATATCATGGGGATCTCACAGGCATCTGCATCCAGAGTATTGCACCAGTTCACAGACGCCATGTCAACACATGCTAGTGAGCACGTACATATCCTTAACACACGTGATTAGTATGCCAGCAATGTGCATCAGTTCAATCACATGGATGACTACCCTGGGGTACTGGGTGCTATAACCTGCACACACATACACATTGAAGCACCACCCGGTGAGCAGGGTAGGGCCTACAGTCACTGCAGGGGAATACCCTCCAACAGCTGGGCCATATGCGATGGCCAGGGCATGAGATTGAATGTGTGTGCTGTCTGCCCTGGAAGCTATGATGATTCTGATATATGGCTTCTGACACAGCTGTACCACACCAATGCCAATATGGACATCCCCTAAGTCTCCTAGTGGGGGATGCTGGGTAAACACTGGTGTTGTGGCTGATGACACCCATCAGCAATGCACACACACCTGAACACTCACACCATACTGAGGAGAATGCACAGGCAAGACATATACTTGTGCATGTGTTTGGGATGCTCAGTTCATGGTTCTGGTATCCGGGCACATCCAGTGGAGCTCTGCAGTATTCACTAGCTACATGCATACATGTTGTTATGGTATTTGCTATGCTACACAATCTTATCCTGCAGTAACAGGTGCAGCAGGAATAGCATGGGGCAGGGCCACACAGCCCAACACCACTGCCAAGGCCTGTACAGGCACTATGTGACTTGGTGAAGGAATTACCTGAGCAGGGCACAGTCAGCAAAAGCCCATGCACAGTATGACCTGCCCTTGGCAAGGAGGCAACACAAGGCATATGCACTGACACAGTAGGTACCCATGGTTTTCCCCTCTCTGACCCGCACACAGTACAATGGATGCCAAACATGACACTACCTGTGCTCAGCCTTGTATAGGAGGTGCACTGTGTGCATCTGACATAGGCAGCCCTCCAGCACCGTCCTCAAGCCCAGAACACACCCAGGGTATGTCTATTGACCTAACAATTGGCAGTTGTATTATAATGTGTATTTACCCATTGCTATGGTATGTATGTGAGCATACAAGGGACTGTGGTGGCCAAATGTTAGGGCAGCAGACAGTACACATCCATAGTGGCACCATGACCTCTGTAGCACATATGGGGGTCACAATGGTAGCCTGTAGTACACAAGGTGTCCTAACCCACTGCAGATTATGGGCTGACCATCATGTGTGTCCGTACAGCCCACACACGTTCCATGCAGCTGGACAAATGTGGACCAATACAGACAAATGATATACGATGGCCTATGGATATGCCCAGTGAATGTGCCCCAACCCCCTAAGACACACACAGTCTACAGCAGGCCAGGCAGTTTGATGTAGGTTGTGTAAGCTAGGACGTCCAACACCACTATGCTGGTATTTAAAGCTAGGAACTGATGTACACTGGTATCCCTCCAACCAGCAATTTAGGTAGGTCCACACACTGACATGGAGTACCCAGCATACCAGTACAGTATCGGCAGATGTGTACAACTGTCAGCTGTGCTCTCCGTCAAACCTACACATGTGAGAGTCATGTGCACCACCCACGGTGTTGTGTAGGACTGTGGTTGTGGTTGGATGTCCCCCCACGCTATGCAGACATGTAGCAACTGTCAATGCCACATGACCATTAGCTGCCCTGCAGACACAGCATGACACCTGTCTGTGTAGAATGGAGGGGTCAGCAACACAGTACTAACTATCTGGACATGTGACACATGCGATACAGTTGACCATACTTGGCATGCTCACACACATGATGGTATGACAGTAATGTCAGTCGACAACATACATAACAGTCATACTGGGCATACTCACACACTGAAACACAGGACGGCCAGGCATGCATACACCAGCGGTCCAGACATATCTGCCAGTACATTGCTATACTGTTGGATGACTGTGCTGTATGGTGTGTGTGTGGTCTATTGTCTGTACATATGCCATGGTCTACTTTTAATTCACATGAGCTATGTGCGCAGGGTACTGCTACCAACACATGAATAGGGCGGTTCTTTGTTTGTGGACAGAACAATACCTTTGGATATGGACTGTGTAAGGCACATTCCAGCAGGTGGGAGCAGTTGTGCATGGGTTTGCACAGTGTTAAGCACTGCTGACCTCTGGTCACAGCACCTTATACCCATTTAGACTCCACATTTCTTTGACAGTGCACTACTGGCATATTGGTAGACAAACACGCTTACAGCCGCTCGCTCACCTACATTTCCACTTACATTTGTCACTCACGCTGGGTGTGTGCGATCCCTTGTGATGCGTATTTCATTGGACTACATGACTACAGTATCGGGTATGTGAAACCATTTTGCGACGGCAGGCGTTCGACTGTACGGACTTGGCGGCCTGTCCAGTGATGTAATCATATTATATGCGTGTTCCTCATATGATCTGCTCCCATCTGCCTGATACATGGGAACCGATACTCTGAAATGCTGACATATGACTATGATTTTGTTAATGCAGCTGTCTGCCGAGTCATGCTACCACACACCTACTGTACGTTTTCCACCTCTCAGATTGCATGACGGGAGACTGTAGGAGTGACACCTTTTCCACTTTGCATGGGACAGTCCCTCATTAGGCATATCTCATGTGACAATACCAGACCTCTCCACCAATTGGGGACACATTTCTACAGAATCAGGGACAGGTCAAGAAAAAATCAGGGACACTTTTACAAAAGTAGTGCTATTAACTTGAAACATTGACAGAATCAGAGCATATGACTTAATAACATATTCTGAAGTAAAAGTAGTTTATAACTCTTACTTATTGTCATTATTCATTAAGTGTAATTCACCACCTTTCCTTCAACAGTCACTAATTTTAGGAGGGGATTAAGAGGGACAGAGTTAAACTTTCAGTCAAACTCAGGGACGTACCTGAAATTCAGGGACAGTTGAGAGGTATGGGCAATACTCTAGCCATTGCAACTGTCCTGATTAGGGGACATTCTCATGTTGTACGTGTCTGTACTGGTTGCTTGTTACAGGTCTTGTATACCTGACACGTCAATATGTTATATGTAGTAGCATAAGCAACTTTACTGCTGCTAGACTACACTTTGATTTGTGCCGATATGTATATTTCTGTACTATGCATGGCTGTAGGTATGTTCTGCCCTGGTACGTCTGACATTTCTACAGAGCAGGTTGCACTTTGGCCATTCAGAATGGTGGCAGCTCTATAGACCCTATATGTAGAGCTATCACATGTGTCAAGGCAACAGATACCCACAGCCAGTAGTAAACGGACAACTTCCACGGTTTGCATACGTTAAGGTTATTCATGTAGCAACAACCAAAAGGAAGAAAGCAGTAAGCACCGTGGTAGTCCAATGAACCTCTCCAAGCTGTAACTGTAGATAAATCCTTTATTGAACACGAACAACACAATAAGGTAAACGAAACACTGATAAATCAAGCGCTTTCGCCTGCATAGATGTCAGGCTTTTTCAAGATGTTATTCATGTAGCATTATAATTGATAATACTGTTTCCTATTACATGTAGCTGTTTCTGATACAACAAATTAATTTCTGACACCACTACACACACTATATAGCCTCCATTCCCGAACTCACAGGCCATGTGCCATAACTGTCATTTTGCAGGACACAACTGCCCAGATGGGTGTGTCCCTCATAGGCGTATGGGTGTTGAACCACTTATATTATGCTATCATCTACCTAAAGTGGTCAGCAAATTATGCACTTTCCGTCAGTAGCAGAACTCACATACCAATGGGTGTGAATGAACACTGTATCAGGAACAATGCATAACACCCTGTGGGACACATTTAGATGACTGGTTCTATTAACCAGACACATTTACAGTCACAGAGCGTATGTATTCATTCACGTTTGTCGAGGTACATGCTGTTTATGACTCATATATGTTGTCATCTGTCATCACCTGTATTCCGCCACCTGTTCACCTAATATTACTAGTTCTGGAAGTGTTTAGTTGGACTTTGTTACATTCTGATACATAACTATGGACGTCCATGCTAATCGGGTACATGGCACTGATTTGGTCTCTATGTATTCCCCCGATGGTTTACAGACTATCCGGTAGATGTGCTCTTCAGGTTTGGGAGGTTTAGGTGTATGCTATGCCCACATAGGAATATTAATGACTTCCACTGGGCGGGCCTACTACATCTCTGCCAACCAGCACCTGCACACTTAAGCCCATTATTGCATACCCATGGTCCACCTACCTGGCACCCCTCTACAGCAGTCATGACAAATACTTACTGCGAGCACAGCTGGGTTATGAGCACACCCCTGCACATTGCCCACTCTCCCCATCTTGGAACATATGTCATATGTTTTGTCAGCCCATGTATTATCACACTTGCACAACTTACTGTTCCATGTACACCTACATCCTGCTCGTATTAGAGTCAGCAGATTCACGTGTACCCTGAATTTTTGGGGTCCCGCAAGGGACACCGTTATCCATGTTTAAAGTGTAGACCTTGCAGATCTCTCCCACTGGTACTTTCCTACCGGTGTTCTGGACAGGGGCAGTGTATTGCTCTGTATTGCTTGTCTGTATGTCTGTCCGGCCTAGCTGGGTGATGTGGGGGGGTACAACGTTTATTTATTGGACCTCCCAGTCACATATGGCTGGGCTGTAAATATGTTACCCCTAATTGCTGTGAAGTAACCTATGTATGTACATGTGTATATCTACACTGACATATATATTTTGTTTTGTGTGCATGTGTATATATCAATACCTGTTGTTTGTGTATATATATCTATCTATATATATTCGTAGTATATCCTTGTGCGTGTGTGTGTGTGTATATATATATATATATATCTATATGAATATATATGTGTATGTAAATTAATATAGATATATGTATATATACATTTTTATCTATATATACATTTGTGTGTCCATTAACCTATACATTTCCCAGACATGGACACTTACACATGCGTATTGGGTTTTATCTCTGCTTCAACAGCATACTATTGCCTTAGTCATTATGACACCGACACTTCACTCCGGTGAACGTGCGATCAGTATATTGCATGTTATACAGCGGACAGATGTCACACGTTTTTCATGTCTGGGGTGTCGCTGCTAACTGGGATGTGATACAGTGTCACTCGACCTATTACTCGTATGCGCAGCCTCTTATTCCTGCTACTGTGTTTGTTTCTGTGCACATTCATATTATTACTGTTGATAGGATGAGTGTTTGTGTTACTGTGACTGTACGTCAACATATTGATGTCTTCATGTAGTTGTGTCTTTCTGCTTTTCCCAGTTTGGGGTTGTCACAGCAGAACTCTGTTCCACTCATGGGTGGCGTATAGGTTTTATGTGCTGGGCTGCCAGCCCTGATGCACAAGGCCCGACAACGATATGCCCATTCACACATGTCTCCATGCAAATGACGCTCTATCTGGGAATCGCATCTGTGTACTAGCTGACCTCCTCGGGCCGCTCCATTGCACCCGGCGCAACATACCCTAGCACTCTACCCTAGTTTCCATGCATAACAGCCATTATACATCTGATATCGCAGCCATGACACACCTTTACACATTGCCCTCTCATGAGCGTTTGGGCCCTACACACATTTTGTACCACCTCGTGTATTCACAGGCTCACCATCCATTCATATTTGCAGATGCATGCCTTTCCTGGTGTTATGGATTATG
This sequence comes from Protopterus annectens, assembly GCF_019279795.1. Lineage (NCBI taxonomy): Eukaryota > Metazoa > Chordata > Ceratodontiformes > Protopteridae > Protopterus > Protopterus annectens. The sequence goes on from NC_056733.1 coordinate 1,852,065,895, forward strand.
AACAATTTGTGGGTTACAAGTGTAGGTGGTCGCAACATGTACTACATTCCGTCTGTTTCCAATGTTGACGTAGCACTTCAACGATGTTATGGCCACTGGTATAACCCTGCCTCTGGTGTGAAGAGCGGTGCTCTACTCACCCTTGTGCAGCTTTATGTGACATACGCTGCGAGCACTTTATAATTCCTTACTTGCTCTGGATTCCCTTCACAACCCTTATGTTTGCTTTCATCTTTCAGCATTCCTTACATATCTATATATATATATATATATATATATATATATATATATATATGTATATTTATATATATCTATATATATATATATATATATATATATGTTTGTATATGTATATATAGATATATATGTAGATATATAATTGCATATTTCTGTTATGTCTGTGGATATTTATCTATGCACACATCTATCTACTATATATATATATATAAAAGTTACAGCTGTACAAGACAACATACATTTGCTATGCTAATAGCTGCGTACACTTGCGCAGGCGCACTTGCATCTACTTATTCTGAGTTACATATGTTTACAGGCACTTCTTTGGGATTACATGTGCCTTATTCCTTACGAAAGTACCACTTTGATTGATGGAAACCGGTTATCGGACCCATGCGAACGCGGTCACCTTTACATGTATAAATGTTGGCTTTACAACACAGAGGCATTCATTACACAATTAATATGTGCTATAGTTGTACTTGAACCAGGAATGCCTTTACATTAGGCGGATGCTGTAACCACTACACTATTGTTGTTCTGGCTCATTTATATGTATTCCCATGGTTCATAACTACTCTGACAGATGCCTCACTGCTTCCCTTACACAGCAGGCATCCATTCTCCTGCTGGGAAAACTGCAGTACAACACTTAGGACATTCCCTGTTTCCTACTGCTCTGGACCCATGCTGCATGTCTACTCACTACAAGGATATTCAGAACTCCTACGCTTATAGTCCTCGCACATACGCTTATAGTCCTCGCATGTTTGATTGTCAGGGTGTTCATGTGCTGGTCTGGGTTTAGGCTTGGCCGACTGGTTACTAGAACTGCCCTGGTGCTGTTCAGATATCAGACGCAGCACATGGACAGAGTCGGTCCAGATTTTAACATTCTACCTCTGACCACATTATTAGGTCGGCGCTAAATAATTTAGGGCGGGGAGTGGTTCCACTACATAATGCAGGTTGTGGGGGGGGGTTTCCACGTGTTTCCCTTCCCATTTGACTATTTCATTCATTTATAGATACAATGAATATTATTCTAGACATCAGTTATAAATTCACTACAGGTATGCAATAGTCCTGTCAACAGATGTGACAGTTGGTTGGTGTACTTATGTGTACGGACCTCTGTGATACTCGGGGACTCGTTTCTACAGTGACAGGGACAAGGCTATGACAACTCAAGGACAATCACAGACACTTCTACCATATTAGTACTATTAACTTGGAATGTGTTGACAGATTCGTAATACTGTTAATTTTCTGCAGTTAAATGCGTCTATTACTTTTCATTGTTGTAAGTAGTCATTCTCATTCAACACCTTTCCTCCAAAGGTCACAGGCTTTGTGAGTGGTTAAGAGGCTGGCCAGTTATTGTGCGAATGCTCTGACCATTGGTAGCATTAACATTGTCATATGTACAGGTTGGGATGTATTCTGGGGACTAGGGTTGCCACCTTTTCAAATGGCCAAGATGGGACATTTTCGGAACACACATCAGATTTTACAGACCGACACATACCCACGGTCAGTACAAAGGATAGAACTTTACTTATTTGCCTACATAAAAGCCTATTGTTGTAGCGGTTTAGTTGCTTATTCTGTTTCTTGTAACATTTAGGTATTTTAGATACAGAAATAATTATTTTATGCAACTATCACATAACATATGGGACATAATTATGTCCTACAATCTCAGGACATTTGCCATTTTTAATATTTTTTGTCAGGACACAACTGTCCAAAGAGGGACTGTCCTTCACAAGTGGGGAAGATGGTAATCCTACTCGGGACACCAGATTCTTTGGGCCAACACATAGCCACGGTCAGTGCAGGTTTAGAAAATTCATTTGTTTCCTAGCTGTGAGCCTATACCTTTAGCACTTTTGTTGTTTGCCTGTTTCTTGTACGAATTACGTTTATTTTATCCTGACGTGACCGCTTTAGGCAACTGTTACATGCAGTATGGTACATAGTTATTTCCTACAATCACAGGACATTTAGCATTGTATCATTGTTAGTCAGGTCACACCTACACACACACATTAATTGTCCCTCACACAGTGGATCAGGTGGTATCCTGTTTACGTCAGTGCCTTCATCACCCTTATACCATGTGCCACTATGCGAATGTGCGCAATATATTCTCTCGCTTATTCATGTCGGGACACGTGCGTCATGGGAAGGTGTTTGATCCTAGGTAGTAGGTTCTGCATGACCATCTGTCTCCATGATAGGAGGAAATAGGCCAAGGTACACATATAGGAACCCAAAATCACTTAAGCGATTACTTTGTTATGAGCAAGATAAGATTCACAACATAAGATATTCAGATAGACAGGGGACATTTGCTTGTAAGGGCTGCAACCAGTGCCCATACATGGCAGGTGATAGTACATTTGTTCACCCTGACACGAGACAGGAGTATGTGTTTAAACAATATGCGGACTGTAAGACGAGGGACTTGGTATACCTGCCGCAATGCCAGGTATGCAAGTCCTTCTATGTAGGTAAAACCAATAAGACCCTCAGAGAAAGAGTAAGAGAGCATATTTATGCTTTAAATAAAGAAGATGATAAGAATGCATTAGCTAAACATGTGTTAACCCATGGTATGACACATAAATTTAAGTTTAGAGCATTAGAATTGGTTAAGAAATCAGGCAGGTTGGGGAATATTAAGACCTACACGGAGGGTCAAGAAAGTAAATGGATAATAGGCCTGCAAGCACATACAATGAGTGGATTAAATGACAGGATGACATTAAAACCTTTTTTATCAGCTAGACCATATGCACATTAGTCACTTTATTTAGAATTTTAATTTTCACAGCTTTATGTGAATGATTTTTAGACATATGCATATGTATATATTGTCTTTAGTTCGTTTTTATAATGAACTACATTATATATATTCTTTAGTTTCATTTAAATACAAAAATGTGTGTATTTTTTGTGACATACATAAATATATGTAATATATTAATATTTATACATTGAATGCACATATGCTTTAGAAATGTTATGATGCATGCTTTAGATATGTATATATTTCGAAAAATATTGTTTATAAAGCATGTCTTTTTAAATTTTAAACTTTAACATGATGTCATAACTGTCTCTGTTGAACAATAGGCTAGAAGGGTTTGAATTTACTATTTATGGTTGGCAGTTAATGTTTTTTTTTTCAAAATCTGATGAAACGTTGTGATAACGTGAAAGCGCTCACTGTCTTTATAATTAACTGGATTAAAAGTTCGTTTTACATGATTATCTTTTTTGGTGTTGCCTTTTTCAGCTATTCTTAGATCTGCATGGTTTTCTTCATTCTGAAGCTGCTGGAAGTATTCCTTCCATCTGCCTTTGATGTCCTGTGGATTTGTGAGAAGGTTGTTGCTGGCATCCTTATAAAGGGTGTCTATACTTCTCAACCTCTTAGCACAAGAAGTCTGTACAAAGCCATAAATAAAAGTGGGACAGAGGCTCAAAAATAGGGACAATTTTTAAATAGTGCTCTTAAAACTTAGAAAGTTGATAGAATAACAGGTTTTGAATTAGCATGAGCTTTCTGAAGGGTATGAAATCTCTGTCATTGTTTTCTAACTTTAGCCTTCAAAGATTTGCCACTATTTTCTGGAAAACCACAATTTATGCAAAACGCACCATAAGTATGAAGCAAAAATCTGGACATTCTACAAAAATCTGTACAGTTTAGAGGTATGAGCATATCTGACTGTCTTCTTTATCTTTCTGTCCTTGCATTGCAACCTGACATGATTTCTTTGTGCCACCTACTGAGTCACATTCCAGATGCTGGAAGACTGCCTCCAATGCCCTTTCCTTTCTTATTGCAACTCCTTTCTTAGCCAAACAGTATTCCTTCCTAACTTGGTCCGTCTTTCTGTGTCCTACTTTTTCTTGCACTCCTTCTTTCTTTTTTTGACTTCCTGGACTTCTGTATTCTACCACAAGCTTAACTTGCATACTTTATTTCCATATTTGGCTCAGCCACATATCTTTTCTGTAGTCCTCACACATGCTGTTTTGAGGAGCTGCCATTCTTCTTCAACTCAATTTATTTCCTCCTTTTCTTGGGGTGCTAGTGCCCTGAGTAATTCCTTGAACTGTTGTGCTTTCTCTCCAGTCAACTTCCAGGTCTTCTGCCTGGTCTCAGTTGACCTTAGAGCCTTCTCTGACCACTGCTTGCAGCTGATTGTGGCAACCATTGGTTTATGCTGTGGACTGACTTTCACTGGGGATGACTTTGCAATCATTGATTCTACCCCAGTGCCTTTTCCTTACTAGAAGAAACTCTATCTGAGTTACATGTTGGCCACTCTTGTATGTGATCTTGTGACTGTCTCTCTTTCTGAACCATATGTTGGCTACTGTCAAGTCATTTCTCAGACAGAAGTCTAAAATGGCCTCTTCTTCATTATTACTTTTACCTCACCCATGCAGACCCAGGCACGATATGTACATTCATATCATCCATTATCACCACCAATTCCTGTTGTCCTGCTTTATCTAGTAGGTCCTGCAACTGCTGTTTGAATGCACTTTTTTCCTCACTATCACAACCCTGCTGTTGCGCATAGGCTTAGATTATGAAAATTGATTGCCTGATTGCCACAAATCTGTCATTAATTCTGATAATATCCTTCTCTGCCTTCTGAAGTCTCTTGTATACCATTTCTAGCCTGTCCTCCTCCTGAGCAGTAGTCTCTGGATCCCAGGCCAAGTAGCTTCACATGTACTGCCCTTCCTGGATACATTAAGATGTCTAACTTCCTCCATATTATCCATTTCCAAGCTGCATCCTGTCCTACATTAAGTGTAGCAATTCTCAGTTCATGTTTGGCAAGTTAATTGGTTTTACACCTAGCCTTCGCTCAACAGATCTATTCCAGGTAGCCCAGACTGGACAACTAAACACCGGCTGGCCAGTAGCTTATTGACCCAGGGTTGGGTTTTATGGCGGGCACACATTTTCCAGTAGGCGCACATGCACCCCCTCCCACCATTAGCATGGGTCCATCGTGTAGGTCAGAATAGGCCAGGTCCTGAATCTGCTTATCAATGATAACTACCCATGCCCATTTTGTCGACATTAGTCAATATAACCAAATCACCTAGAGCCATATTTTATACCATCAAGTGGTCAGCCGTGCCACGGCACACAGTCTATGATCCACTTTCTCCTATGTTGAGGATACTGTGCACTACAGCACTACAGCAGATGCTCAAAGTGGCTGGTCTGCACAACTCTTCCCTATAGGGGGCCATGTAGAGTCTGTGTGGCATCATTTAGAGTCTGTGCTGTGTTAAATAAAAATCAGAATTCAATACACAGGAGGTTTAGATTCAAAAGTTTACTAGTGTACACCAGGAGGCAAAAAACCATACAAGTACAGAATTTTGTCTGACATGAAGCAGGAAGCACACAATTTTATATAGGTTTAACATTTAGCTATGCCCACCTTATTGACGTGATATGTCACAGGGCATCTACATCACTTTAGCTTACAAGCCTCTATTCTTTTAATCTGCTGATGCAGTATGTTTTAAAAAACTTTTCCTCTAGATACAATATGGCCTTGCTATCCAACTGGTCAGTCATAATGTCTTTCTGTAAAGTTACTTATTCAAGGTTTCATATCAGTTCGAATACAATGGCAGCTTTAGTCTTTTAATGCATGTCTTTGTTCTGTTACACTTTCTCACACAGCTGCGTGATATCTAAGTAACACATATACAAGGCCATCTCATTCTTACAGGAAGAGCAGAAGATTATTATTTCACACATTTAATTTCCTGACCCAGCAGATAATCACTTGTGAAAAGCATAAACATTAAAACTTGCTAAGATAGCATTCTGTCAGGATCAGGGATCAGCTTTTGCTTCAAGCCACACTGCAGTTTCAAAACTACTTCACATTTAGACATGAATTAATTTTACTACTATATGATTAATAGAATAAAATGCATTATATACTACTTTGCTTTTAAACTAGCATTTCTCATGTATTCAAATACACATTTTTCTAACATGCTGCTACCCACAGCTCCATTCATTGCTGAGTTTGAGACAGAAAACTCAGCATGTTTCTTTGAGTTGGGAGGAAGCCCACAGAGACATAGGAAGAACATCCAAACTCCAAGCAGGAAAATCAGAGGTCAGGATCGAACGTTGTACCTTGTGCATGGCAGGCAAAGATCATCCCCCGGATTCATGAAGTTAGGCGCAAGGCCGGTGTAAGGCCTGCGCTGGCCGTGCGGCGTATATATGGTGTGTTAGCGCCATATGCATATTAATGAAGGTGCGCTGCCACCACATCCACGTGCATAGGACACGTGCGTGAGTGCATGGGGCGTTACTAAGCTGTGCCCGGAGGTGTGTCAGTGTTGGCTGTCAATGAGCAACCTAAACTGCTGAATATTATAGTCCACCTGCAATAGTAATCGCACCTATCAGTGTCCGTGGATAATGAAACATATGCAAAGCATACAAGACAGTTCCCGGCCACACAAAATGGAGAACCAAACAGAAATGCACGCAACACAATATGAGTTTCCATCCATGGAACAAATGATATTTAAAATCGTGTGTCCGTAATGTACTGCACTGTAAGTAGGTATACCCAGTGGAAGTGAAGCGCATCATGTCATCGCGCCACCAATACATATGTCTAGCCCCATGGGCAGGGTCACCAGCAGTCCCACAGTGGTAGTGATAGTACACAGCTGGGCAGTTGTGGCTATAAAACAACCGTAAAGAAACCTGACAGTCCAAATTGTATACCAAACACACACAAACATATGTATATTAAAATGTGCTATACACATGAACAGGAACGTAACCGGCACATACACATAGGATGCAATATGCCGAACCGGGATATCCAAAAGCAGAACCCATGCATGCAAATGCAATACGCAACAACCACTGTATAGCACATAACCCGCACCCATGTCCGAATGTCCACCAAATCCAGCTACCAGCCTTGCGCATCCGTACACCTACACATAGCGAGTATTCCCGATATGTAGTAGGAAGTATCATCCTAGGTAGTGTCAGGATTGCAAATATGTATCCCACGTTTGTAAACATCCCATCACAGTTACGTAAATCCAAATGCCCGTGCGTTCATGTTTCGGCCAAATGTGTGTACATCCCGCATGGGATAAGTAACCTGTTGAAACCTCAGAGTTGTTTACAGGCCATGGTGTCTAGTACTGTACACATGTGGACAAAACATGTATGTGTAGTCACGGTACTGTTCAGTTTCTAGACAGACATGCAAAACATACTACGCAGGATGGAACAGCTGTCCACCATGCAGGTCTCCCCACTAGGGTTGCCACCTGTTCAGATGCCCAAGGTGGGACATCCGTTGTAGAAATGTGAGAATTTGCAGGATAAAACATACCCCCGGCCAGTGCAAAGGACAGAATTACATGTGTATGCCAAGATAAAAGCTTATTTCATAGCATTTGAATAGCTTATGCTATCCCAAATAATAGTTATGTGTTCCAGATACAAAATACCTGTATCATGCAACTAGTAAAGAAAATAAGAAATATACTGTTGTCATAAAATCACAGGACATTTGTCATGTCTTAGGTTTCATCGCAGGACAAAACTGTCCAAAGTGGGACTTCCCCTCGCAAAGAGGAACAGGTGATAACCCTACACCCCACTGAATTATCGACAGTATATATTCAACTCAATCACATACCGACACCACCTCTCAACCTATCACAGCAACAAAATCTGGACAAAGCCTAAAAGAATGGGTGGACAAATAGGGACAGATGTAATTACTGCTCTCACAAACTTCGAAAGTTCACAGAATAATAGTATGTACATTAGCATGAAATGTTGTGAAGGATGTGGGGTAGTCCCCGAGTATTACAGAGGTCCGTACATTTATACTGTAACAAACCTTCACATATGTTGACTGTACTACTGCATACCTGTAGTTAATTCATAGTTAAGTCGTGTGCAAAATAATAATCCTCGTATGAATGAATACAGGAAATAGTCAAATGTGAATGGGAACACCACTCACCGTGGATTATGTATTGTAACCACCCCCACCCATATTATGTATTGCCAACATTAAAAGCTGCTGACAGGTGCCCAAACACCTGTGTCTGTAAACACAGATAAAATGTTTAAAATGGACAAACCCTGTCCATGTGCTTTGTCTGACATTTGAACGTGGTCAGGGCAGTTCCGTTCACCAGGCGGACAAGCCTAAACCCAGATCACCACATGAACACCCTGACAATTAAAGACCTGTATGTGTCAGGACTATAAGCCTTAGGGTTCTGAATATCCCTGCAGTGATTAAATATGCAGCTTGGGTCCAGAGCAGTAGGGAATAGGGAATGTGTAACATGTACTACCGCATTTTTCCCAGCAGGAGAATGGATGCCTGTGTCGTAAGTGAAGCGGTGAGGCATATGTTAATGTAGCTATGTACTATGGGTATGCATATAAATGAGTCAGAACACCAAATGTATAGTGGTTACAGCATCCGGCCAACGTGAATGCAGTCCCGGTTCAACTACGACTACAGCACATATAATGTGAAAGTGTAATGAATGCTTCTGTGCTGTACAGACAGCTAAATATGTAAAGGTGAACGTGTGTTTAGCATACGTCCGTTAACCAGATTACAGATAATTTACTGGTACTGTCACAAGTAATAAAGCCCACATAAGCACAAATGTAACCCACAATAAGGATATGCATGTGCGCCTGCGCGTAACCCACAATAAGGAAATGCAAGTGCGCCTGTGCGTGTGTGATCCGCTCACAGCATAGTAAATGAATGCTGTTTCCCCCACATTAGATATACATGGCTCAAACCTGTTAACCCCATAAAGTATGAAACCGGACAAAGGCATGCAAACTACCGGTACAAATAGGGACAAACCCCAGATATGTGCCAGAACAAACATAGAAAGTGGACAGAATAACGGGTGTGTCAGTAGCATGGATTCTCCGAAGGGTATACAGTCGTAACCTGAACTGCTTGCCAGTATTTCCCACCGTAAGTCTCAAATGAAATGCCACTACATTGCCAGATAGACACAGGTTTATGTAAAACACACCGAAGATAAAGAGGCAACCAGCTGTACACTCTGCGACAATCTGTACAGTGGAAAGGTATAGTATGGATATAGATATATGTGTATACGCATAATCCACAGACATAAACCAAAGCAAGTTATGAAATGAGGATTGTACATGTATATATGTATACACAACAGACATATGTCCCGTAGATATGACATATGTACATAAATAGGCCACGTTATAGCTAATATGGGTAGACAAACAGACATGCACGAAAGGTGAATAAACCGCTGCCTTCCAAACCATTGGCCAGAAAGTGACAGTCCAGCAAGTTCTACACCTTAAACATGCATATAGGTGTCCATTGCAGGACCCCACAAATTGATCCATACGTAGTGTCAACCGACATTGATGCAAAATAAGTGACCTCAGCAAATACGATATAGCTATACATGCAACAGTAGCAGGTGCAAGGGTGATGACACATGTGTCGATAGAATGTATGACATACGAACCGATATCCAGAGAGTGGGGAGTGCATATAAGTGTCTCCACACTTCAGTACCACTCACATTAAACATGTGTAATGGGTACTGTAGACGGTTGTCAGGTATGGGAATCATGGGTATGCAGAGATTTCGTAGGCCCGCCCCGTGGGAGTGATGTGAGCATAGCACACACCTATATTATCAATAATGGGGCAAACAATCCACTGGATATTGCGTAAACCATTTTGGGAATATGTAGGGCCCTATATCAGTGTCATGTAGGCGATTATCATGGATGGACATGCGTACCACCAAGATGGTAACCATAACTGGCAAACTGTCAGAATAAGACAGCTGCACTAAGACATAATACATGAAATACAAATAGGGACTATATTAGATATACCCCAGACAAAGTCAGAACGTTGTGAGAATACTGGCGTAGCCAGGAATACAAATGTTATGAGTGTTACTAATCATGTAATGGAAATGTCAGTCACTATTATCTAACCGCAGAGTTCATAATGCCTTGCCAGCAATTTACCAGAAAGGTACATTAATATGACAAATGTAACAAGGGCAAAGGTCAAACGTCAGGGCGTTTACCCATAATGTGTACAGGTTAGGGGTATGAAGGTAACCTGTCCAAAATACATGTACAGAACTAGTGATACTAGGTGGACAGGTGAGAAGAAATACATCAGGACAAATGAGAAAACATGTACAAGTCATACGCATGTACTCTGACAAATGTGAATGACAACGTATGCCCTGTGAATGTCAATGTGGAAGGTTAATAGACACAAAAGTAATGTGTCCCTCAGGGTGTCATGCAGTGCCACCGTAACAATGTCCAGTCCCCCATACTCGTACGTGAGCTCTGCCACTGATGGAAAACGCAAATACCGGCGCACACATACGGTACATGATAGACTAATTAGTGTGGATAAGCAGCTGTTGGCCTGTGTGAGGAATACAACTCTCTGGGTGGGTGTGTCCTACAATATAAATGCAATGGCATGTGGCCTGTGATGCCGCCATACAGTGTGTGTATTGGTGTCAGAAAGTTGATATCTTGTATCAGGCACATACTCCGCAACTGTACAGATTTACGCAGAATGTGCAGAGGTCTGCCTCATATGTTTGGTGTGTTCCACGTAACATCAGTACCATTCTGGCACATTCCTGATAATTGAAGTCATGAAATAATGACAAACATGTGATTAAGACACCAAATCCGTCAGAAAAGCCATACTAATGCAAAACCTATTATTGTGTCAACTATCTATGGTTGTAAGAGCAACATGTCAATACTGCCCCTATGTGTCCCACTATCAGATAAGGCCTTGTCGAGAAGTTTGCTCTAGGAGGTGGAGTGGTATGATCATAAACAGGTACATGTGTGAGGAAACAGCATTATCGACTGCAAGATAACGCAGAAGGTATTAAATGCGCTGCAGTAGGACGTTCAGTACTGTCCGCAGGTATGTGCTGACATGTCAAATGACACAGCAGTCTACATGAAGTACCTATAAGGCTGTCACCTTTACAAATGATGATAGTGGGACATACCCACAGCCATGCACACAGCACAAATAGACATACACACAGCAAAACTAGGCCATGATACATGAAGCCTCCGGCGTGTACGAGTACAGTGAGAGTACAGCAAGGATAGATGTCTGCCAAGATATACAGCAAATGCCTGTAAGGGCATGTAACACCGCCCGTAACACAGATGTTGCATGGACAATGTTGGGATTTGCAACATACCCCATTTGTATGTGAAAGCTATGTAAATATGCGATACATGAAACAGTCAGCTGTCCATGCAAGAGCAGAGTTATGGGCAGAAAATAGATTTTATATATATATATATATATATATATATATATATATATATATATATATATATATATATATATATATATATATAGAGAGAGAGAGAGAGATACAGACATACACACACAGACACACACACACACGTGGCAGGGCTGGTAATCGAACTTACACATTACTACCCTATCACACTACAGCATGATGCATTTACAGAACGCGCTACCGAGATTACTAAACACAGCAGACCCACAGGCATTCTACTAGGTGCGTGTCAACATCCGCAAAGACAAAGACGTCAGCAGGATATATCCGTGGTGCAAAGCATCTAAAAGCATAACCTGAGTCCCCAGGCGGATGGGAGCATTCACACACTCCCACTTGGCAGGCCTGGGAATCGAACTTACACCTAACTACCCTATCACACTACAGCATGATGCATTTACAGAACGCGCTACCGAGATTACTGAACACAGCACTCCCAGAGGCATACTTCTAGGTGGGTGACATCATCCGCAAAGGCAAAGACGCCAATAGGGAATGTATGTGTTGTGAGGCATCTAAAAGCATTACTGTGTCCCCAGGCAGCTGGAAACACACACACACACACGCTTGGCAGGGCCGGGAGTTGAACATACACCTAACTACCTTATCACACTACAGCATTATGCATTTACAGAACGCGCTACCAAGATTACTGAACACAGCACTCCCAGGGGCATACTTCTAGGCGGGTGACATCATCCGCAAAGGCAAAGACACCAATAGGGAATGTATGTGTTGTGAGGCATGTAAAAGCATTACTGTGTCCCCAGGCAGCTGGAAACACACACACACACACACACACACACACACACACACACACACACACACACTTGGCAGGGCCGGGAGTTGAACATACACCTAACTACCTTATCATACTACAGCATTACGCATTTACAGAACGCTCTACCGAGATTACTGAACACAGCACCCCCAGAGGCATACTTCTAGGTGGGTGACATCATCTGCAAAGGCAAAGACGCCGATAGGGAATGCATGTGTTGTGAGGCATGTAAAAGCATTACTGTGTCCCCAGGCAGCTGGAAACACACACACACACACACACACACACACACACACACACACATGCTTGGCAGGGCCGGGAGTTGAACATACACCTAACTACCTTATCACACTACAGCATGACGCATTTACAGAATGCGCTAACAAGATTACTGAGCACAGCACTCCCAGAGGCATACTTCTAGGTGGGTGACATCATCCGCAAAGGCAAAGACGCCGATAGGGAATATATGTGTTGTGAGGCATGTAAAAGCATTACTGTGTCCCCAGGCAGCTGCAAACGCACACACACACACACACACACACACACACACACACACACACACACTTGGCAGGGCCGGGAGTTGAACATACACCTAACTACCTTATCACACTACAGCATTACACATTTACAGAACACGCTACCGAGATTACTGAACACAACACTCCCAGAGGCATACTTCTAGGTGGGTGACATCATCCGAAAAGGCAAAGACGCCGATAGGGAATGTATGTGTTGTGAGGCATGTAAAAGCATTACTGTGTCCCCAGGCAGCTGGAAACACACACACACACACACACACACACACACACACACACACACACACACACACACACACACACACACTTGGCAGGGCCGGGAGTTGAACATACACCTAACTACCTTATCACACTACAGCATTACGCATTTACAGAACGCACTACCGAGATTACTGAACACAACACTCCCAGAGGCATACTTCTAGGTGGGTGACATCATCCGCAAAGGCAAAGACGCCGATAGGGAATGTATGTGTTGTGAGGCATGTAAAAGCATTACTGTGTCCCCAGGCAGCTGGAAACACACACACACACACACACACACACACACACACACACACACACACACACACACTTGGCAGGGCCGGGAGTTGAACATACACCTAACTATCTTATCACACTACAGCATTACGCATTTACAGAACGCGCTACTGAGATTACTGAACACAGCACTCCCAGAGGCATACTTCTAGGTGGGTGACATCATCCGCAAAGGCAAAGATGCCGATAGGGAATGTTTAGAGAGTGAGCAGTCTGAAAGCATATTACTGTCCCAAGGTAGACGTAGACAAACACGGCAGTGCTGTCATTGGGCCAACTAAATATCTACGGAGCACTACAACACTAAATAGATACGGGATGCGCCACAGACAGTACACCCTTTGAGACAGCAACCAGTGTGTTTAATGTAGGCATCCATCGTGACATTGAAAATGGACATCTGTTGTCTGGATGACCACCATGGCTATACAGGATGTCAATGGCCATGCCCACACGCTTAGTATCACACGTCTGTTTGGAATGTACTGTGTGTCCATCTACACAACGGCGTACTGGGCATGCTCACATACTTAGCTGTTGCAAAGGCCTGTCGTGCATGCAGATGGAGTGTATACACAGAAGGGCACAGTACAGAAGGGCACAGGAAGGTATAACTGTCCTCACGCACAGGGCGGTCACACATGCAGCGACCTGTGCACACACAGCTGCCATCACAGCTGTCACAGGTGCAGGTCACACACGTACATATTGCAGTGTACACTGTAGCTGTCAAGTCAGCACCATGTCATCGGTGCAGCACTACACAGCCTTACAGTACCACAACACCATGTGACACATGACCACTGGGCTGTACAGAGGTGAACACCAGCTGTGTAGAGTACACATGTGCCAACAGGTGTTATGCATTGCAATGATACCAGTATACATGCACAGGTCAGCTGAAGACATACCACGGCCCTTACACAGCTGTGACACTTGACTGTTGCTGTACACCAATGAACACATGTCTGGTTATGTCATACATGTGATTGTGTGGATGTGTGCATGGACTGCACACACAACACATACATACATAGCCTGTGATGTACCTCGTGCATAACAGTGGTCTAATCAATGCTACACACGCAAATGGAAGGTGGGCCCATGTCTGTGGAATGCTCACACTACAGGAGGTAGCAATGTTGACCGGGACACATACCCTTGTACTGGTCGCCTGTGACATCCGTGATATCATACTACAGTCCATGTGTTATGTATGTCAACACACATGTACAACAATAGCAATGCATACAAACATGGCAACAGGAGACACATGTGACATCTGTACTGTGCATGCAGCAACCATGCATGTGCAGTGGCCGATGTCCGTACCATAGTTGCACCAACCTACGACATGCAGTCGCAATGCAGACCCATCATTGACACCTGTATACGGTGACATACAAACAGCACATATGGAGGGATGTGTGTACATAACGTGATGTACCACCTGTGTAGATGTATGTGTGCAGGGGGTGGCTCACAGTTGTGTTACACACCATCCTATCATGCCATGTGCAAACAGTACGCTATGTCGCTGTTACGTGACAGTGCTGACATAATGCATACACAGCGGTCAGGTGTTACCAACTAGATGTCACATGGCACCTGTAACACCTACAACCTCCCATGTGCATATAGCAGCACATTTGCCAGATATAGCGTTGGTACACATAATGCAATCAATACCGCCGCATGTCTATCAAACGTGTCATCATATGGCAGGTGTATAATTCCCAGTACTGCCATGTGTGTCTGAATGTGTGACCAGAGATGCCATTTATCGCAGGGAATATGTCCCAGTTGTTACACATCCTTGTACACCATTGTAGAGATCTGTACATACATCAATGTGGGAAGCATGACGTCGGCCGGTGTGGTGCATCACACACGTTGGCTGTCCGTATACACATGTGTGGTCACCACAGTGTGTGTGTGTGTCTGTATGTATTTGTGGTGCTTGGTGTGAGGGTGTATGCTAAAATACAGTGAGAAATTATCACTAGCCCCACGTGGTGACTAACCCATAATGGTGATGCATTGCATTACCCTGTTGATGCCATAGTTCCCAGCCATACTGGCTACCTGTGCATGTTCCTTCTCTGTGACACGTCATGTGGGTGCATAGTACTGTGAGGGTGATGACCACATAGGCAAGGGTCCCCACCTACACACTATGGGGTGTGCGTTATAGTGGTGCACACCCCGTGAATGTGGCCATGTTCCTGTACTGTTACAGGGTCCTACTGCTGCACAGTGTGGCCTCCAGCTACCAAGTGTCACCTCACAACATCATTGGCCAGACCGCTGTGTACAACCCCTGCACCATGTCACCATACCTGTAATGTGTCCTACTATGTATGTCACGTCTCTGTCCAGTGTAGCCTGTGGCACTGACCACATGCATCAGGTGCAGTATATGTGCGGACATCTGTGTGATGTTGGTGTTTCCAACAGTTAGGTTGAGGGTACATGTAGCATGCTGATATTGCCAGATGTGCCTGTGAGCAATCCACAGTTACACGTGGGGGACTGCAAACACTGCTACCTGTAGGCACATGCAGGTACACCATAGGAGGGAACCAGGGTATCACAACCAACATGGTGCTACAGATGTAACCGAGACACATACCGTGAACACATCACAATGCATGCTGCACCTGCACTACATGGTATGACCGGTGCATGCCAACAGTACACAACCTATGTCACATACACATCTCTCAGTATTCACACACAACCACTGCAACATACACATCCCTCACTATGCATACACAAGTAATATCACATACACATCTCTCAGTATTCACACACGACCACTGCAACATACACATCCCTCACTATGCATACACAGGTAATATTACATACACCTCTCACTATGCTGTTCACCCTGTGCATCAGAATATTTGTGGATAACCCTGCACCAATGGTGTGGATGACAGGGATGCGGCACAGGCTTCATCATATGCACAGGGTGATATGTTTGCCAGGGGCATAGGCTGCACCAATGGATAACATCATGTGTGTGTGTGTGTAAGGGGCGGTGAGTTGACTGGACATGTCTGTGCAGAATGCATGTGGATGTTGTGGAGCCCTACAGTTGTGTTTGCTGTGTGCGTGTGTGTGTGTACACAGTTCTGCCATTTGTGAGGCCTACACGGGGTATAATTGACAGCCCCAGATTGTACCGAGGAGGTTGTACAGCTCACTGTGTCCGTCCACGGCCATGTGACCTGTGCCTGCCTGGGGTTGCACAGGCACTACCAGGTGGAGGTACAGAGTGGCTACTGTCCGACGACACATGTCCGCTGGAACTGTGTCCCCACTGAGAACGTCCAGGGCCACATCCACATGGCCTGCTGTGTCCTGGTGTTGACAGCACAGCACCAGCTGCACTGCTACTGCTACCGGCACTATGGGAGTGGGCATGGGAGGTGGCATGCTCACGTCGACCTACACTAGGTGGTGTTGCCGGCCTACATCCACGTGGCCTACGCCTCAATCCTACCAGATGTTCCAGCACAGACAGCTCCCGCTCGCGGATTGCCATGCCTCGGTCAAGGATTCCGACCATTTCACCTAATCGCCTATCCAGAACATTGGCAATCTGCCGTTGAGCATTTGCCAATGCCTGGATGTTGTCATTTAGGGTATGGATAGCAGCCCTCTGCAGCCTCTGCCCTTCTCTGTTCTACCGTTCAGCACGTGCCTGTGCCGCCATTACAGTCTGGAACATGCGTCTGGTGATACCAGCTGCTGCGCTCTGTCCTGCAGGTGCATGTCTGCCAGAGGTCCTCCTATGAGCACCACCAGCCACATGCCTGTGTGGCACATCTGCAGTCATTACACTGACACCATGGTGTGTAGACACACCTTCTGTAGCCACCACACATTCCTGTTCCACGCTAACAGACGCTGACTGTCCTTCCTCTATGGCCACTAGTGATGCGGTATGTGTTGGCAGCAGAACTGTGTGCGGGGAAGAGGGGGACATAACTGGGATGGTAACCATTGGCACAGATTCAGCCCCTGACAACCCTGCCTGTACCTCATGCATATGTTCATCACCGCTAGTATCTGTGGGGACACTAACATCAGATGGACCGCAGGAGGGTAACGCACCTACATCACCTGTGAATGCAAAGAAATACTGTAAAGTACAATAGACACACACACACACACACACACACACACACACACACACACACACACACACACACACACACACACACACAGACACACACACACACACACACACACACACACACACACACACACACACACACAAACACAGACATACACACACACACACACACACACACACAAACACAGACACACACACACACACACACACACACACACACACACACACACACACACACACACACACACACACACACACACACACACACACACACACACACACACACACACACACACACCATGCATGTGATTTGTCAGATGGCATGCAGCATGCCTGCGATACAGCAGAGGGCATGCAGCTCAGACATTAATAGTGTTAGCAAGCATACCTCCCTGGGGTGCACACTACAGCAAGCAGGTGTCATATCAGTAGCCATGCAGTTCACACAATCATGGTAGTATGCATGCATCCCCGTGATACACCATGTGGCCCAGACAAGGATAACAGTACACATGGCTGACGTGACCTTGACATGTAATCTGCTGACATGTGCATCAACATGCATACATGTCTGACACAATGGTGTCCTGACACATGTACAGCATCATAATGGGCGTCACATTGCAATGTTGTGTGTATGCCCTACAGATAGAATGCATGTTTAGCAAATGTGCATGAGCATGGGAGGGTAGTGTGAGTCGTCTACATTGCTATACAGTGTGAAGTACAGTCACTGTGGCATTGCATGGCATCAAGAGGCATCTATGTTGCTGTAGAATGCATAATATGTACACATTGCATAGCCTTAACTGCAACACAGTCGTGATGTTCAACAGATCGTATATGGTAGACTTTAGTGACACCTCCAGTAGCTGTGCACAGGCTTTTAGGTTGTCTATTGTACCACATCAACTGTATAATCAGTCAACTAAGGCTATAATTGGACCATGTGTGGACAATGTGCAACAGGGTGTATACACATCCCAAGTACTGTGTGGCTACATGTCTCTGGCCATCCCCCATGGCCATGTGTGCACATGTGTTAGCCAATTGTGTGTGATGGGCATCTAGCTCACATGTCTGTGTTGTCCCATATGACATACACCCATAGATTCCAGATATGTCACAACCCACAGGGTTATGCAGACAACGGGTTGTATGTTTGGTATGTGGGGTATAGGTCATGCGATAGTGTGACAATATTGCAGACAGAACACTACATGTCTGGGACATGTTAGGTGGCACATCACAATGTGTGCACCCAATGCAGGGGCATATGACACAATGGTGACACCTGTGGGCTGCCCATTACACAGCTCACTGTGTGGTACTGTGTGCATACCACACATGTTGTTCCAATGCATACTACATATGCCTCCAGTGTAGAACACCTCCACCGTTGTATGCACAGCTGACCACACATGTCGCAATGACAAGTACTGTGATTTCATGTTGGTGTATCATTACATTTGTATATATTGCACATGGGTGGCCTGTGTGAATGACGGGTGGTGCGACCTGCATATCGTGTCTGGAACAAACATCAGGTGTGCAAGTGTTAACTGGCCACATGGCAAATAGATCTACACTGTAACATGCCTGATACTGATGACAGTCTCACCTGCAATGGACTCATGTCTGTGTGGCACGCCAGAGGTATCTGTATAGGGGTGACACACCAGTATGAACATTATCCATGACTGTATGACAGCCACAGGTTGCACTGTGGATGTGAACACATTCACCTGTGTAATAGCATATAGTATAGACGTGTGCATACACAATGTGGCATACTGTAGTATGCAGCATGTGTGTCCACATACCTTGCATATGTTGTTACTTCACATAATGTACAGTGACACATGCAACTACATGGGATATAATAGCCATATGTGCAGTACTGACTTACCAGGCAACTTCAGGCTCATTGGTTGGGAGACACCCACCTCCACGATGGCAGCTAGTGTTTCTGGATGCTGTTCCCTGGGTGTCCCCAGACTGGCCAGTAGCTCCTCGGTGTGTGTGAGTGGGGGCTGGGTTGGTGGCCCACCACCTGTTCCACCTTGTTCCCTGGCGATTGCAGTGGCATGCTGTTTTGCATGTCGTATCAAGTCCATGCAGTGTCTGCGCACCTGCTGGTAGGTGCGGTTTATGGCAACCCACATCGTTCACCCTCCTGCGTAGATCCTGCCACAGGTCATCCCACTGCTGGGCATGCTGTGGCATATGGCTGAACAACAAGTCATAGTTGTCATGGAGCTGTGGGATGAGGACATCATTCTCCTGGCGGGTGTATGCTGGGAGGTGTGTACGGAGCATTATCTGTAAGACATAATGATGGTGACAGGTCACAATTTCAGAGATGTACAGAGATACTGCTGCACATACATTTCTATGACATCTACTACATCTGCACAGTTATCTTTGCAAAGCATCATGACACTGACATGACTAACGTGTTTGTGTCACACATGTCACACCCATTATGCATTGGATATCATCACCATATATGTGTGTCACCTCATTACAGTGTTCATACTCCATGTAAATGCTGTCTTGCTGTGGGCATGTCTATTTGCCTGCACTTGTGTTCTTACCTATCTGCACATGCCTGGATGTGTCCACGGTACTACTGTTGACCTGGATGCTGTGTATATGTCACATATCAACACAGACACAGCCGTAATGGACTTGAGCAGTGACAATGCACACATACGCATGGACACCTGTACATGCATGTGTTTTGCCATATACATCTACACAGCACTGTACAACTGTTCACCATCCTGCCACGGATCACCTGTATTGCACATGTGATAGACATGGGACAATGGCTAGTCAGATGACATTCGCAGGGATGGTTATCAACCATAGCATGTGCAGACACGGTTTCCAAGCTGTACAAGACAGCCATTGTGCCACCGCAAGGTGCACCAGTGCCACATTACTGATCCATCTACCATGCGGACATCTCACCATGTATGACTGGGATGACATGTGCAGATTTGATGGACAGGGTTGCATGGTATGGCGGGAGTATGTCACATATATGGCACAGGGATCTGTCCAGCCTGTGGCGATCCTAGTATTAGGAAGGTGGCTGTCCATGACATATGTCTTATAGATCAGGATATGGACATGTAACATGTCCATCATCATGGTGTAGCAAATGTCCTTCTGCAAGGTAGACAGCATGCTGCATAGTGGAGGTGAGGATTGTGAAGACTTGTATCACACATCCATGCATAGCCATTACCCCTTACAGGTGGTATGTGATCCAATATTGGTCACCACAGTGCTGTATATGCCTGTCCAGTGATCTCCGTGCTCATGGATGGCACCCTGACATGAAATGGGTACCTCATATAACTACCTAAGGGGCCTGGAGATGTCACCATGTCAGGGGGTGCACTGCACAGCACCATCCGTTACACAGTGTCCATAATGTTGACCACAGCCTAGGTAGTAGTTTATGAGTACAGGGATGTTCACCTAGCGGTGACACTGCTGGTATCTTCCATCAGACTGTGCACATATGTCACACACCTCACCCACACAGCCCATTCTGTATGTTGTTCACAACACTGACACAGCTATACTGATAGGTCATGGCCATTCACAGCCTTACATACACAGATGCCTAACATTTGTCTGTGTGGTATGGGCTACAATGAGGGTGGGGTACAACACATTAACCCTGTTCTACTGTAGCTGGCACTGGTGTGCTGTGCACATGTCACACTTGCACCTTTTGTAGTTGTGAGTCTGTCAACAGGCCACTGGTGGAACACTCCTGTGACATGCAAAGGTATTTGTAATCAAATATCCCTGCTGTCTTATACATCTGTACTGCTAACATCTACAGTGCTAATGGTTCATGGACATGCACACCATACTCAGCAGGGTTATAGTGCGGTGCCACCCTAATTGACTGTCATCACCACTTGTGGGTTGATATTATCCAACACCCTATCTGTATTGTATGGTCATGCTAGGCACTTGCTCAGAACTTGTGAGCATGTCATGAGCTACTGATTACTATAGCACCCATTCCACACCATTTCCCACAGGTACACTGGCTGTCCTACACATCCCAGCTTGCTTATGGTACAACAGCTGTTGTACACACGTAACGCACATATCCTGTGGGACATGGTTGTATATACAGGCATGTCCAACTGTCACGTACCAGTGCCACTGCTTGTCTATATGAGGGATATGTTGTACATGTGGCAATAGAGCAATTGTCTCATGTACACATTCAATGCTCACTTCCCAACATACGGCACTAAAGCCTGTGGGGGATGCACTTCTTCAGCCGTGCTGGGGGCATAGCTCGCAGGTGTACCTCATTACGAGGAACGTACCTCATATGGGGTTCTAAAAGGTGCATGTTCCTCAAGGTTCCACATTGGAAGGGTCTGTCACACATTCATTGTTGTAAATTGTTTACCTGCTAGCCATGGCTAAATAGATGGGAATCATATTAATTCATTAGAATATCTTTTTATATGTAAAACCAGCCTATTTTAGCCATCATATGCCCTTCCTAGTTGAAGCTGTTAGTAAGCCAGTTGTAAGTGTTCCACGTTTTGCCCATTTGTCACACAGTATAAGGGCTAATGTTCCTCAGTTTGGGGACAGGAGGTTGACAGCTATGGCTGGGGGTAATGCTGTCACCAACCATGACTGCACCTGACAGTCATTTTGGGATGTGTAACATTCGCAACACACCCCACCCATCACATAGTCTCACATGATCTACACCACTGGCCACACCTACGAGGACAACTTGTGCAGTACGTCTCCATACTCACTGTAGGCACCAGAGGTAGCTCCCATCATGGAAGACAACATCACCAGCTTATATTCCACAGACTCATGTGTGCCCATCACATACAGCCAATAGTGAGTTATAACATTCACAGCACACCAGTCATAGATGACTCTGTAGGGAGTCACACTGCAGTTCCACACAGCAGGCTACACAAGGCGTTAGTCGCTTACATCTTGCTGTCGGGTAACTGCTTCTGCAACATAACCTATGCACCCATGCCACACCTCACCAGGTATGATATGACTGTCATTCCCCATGTTAGTGTGACTGCCCTGTGATGCCACTTCACAGACTACGTGTGCAGGGACATGCAATAGCTCACCAGTCTTATAGCCCTGAGGGTGTGGGCCAAGCCCTGGGGAGCATTTTCATTCATCCGGACACGATACCACTGTACAATGACTGACTGTGTCACTTCAACAGTTGCCTATGCTCCTATTGTCATTCCACAGGCATCTGGTATCTGTCCGCTATGACTGACCTGGTCAAACACAATGCTGTGGCACAGATGACTTACACCTGTCAGCCCTGGGAGTACAGCTCACATGTAAGGCACTTGCTGCTTCTATACTGCCTGTCTTGCACAGTTTCCAATAACTGTCACCAGCAGGGCGGTAACTGGCAGGCACGACATGGGGTCATGTGACACAATGCTTGCATCTTCCTCTGTGACGCACGCAGGCAAGGCACACCTTATAATGCACTACTCAAACATCTCTGCAGTGACTGAGACCTACCTCTAGGCTCTGCAGAGCACACCTGCAATGACAGGTTATAGACAGACCATACCTTTCAGGCACATACCTGGACCGGCACACCCACAGCTGAGGGGTTCCCATATCCCACTATGTTTTGCACACATCCTGGCAAGTTACTTAGCACAATGCATCAGAGGTGCTCCATGTGCAACTAACTGTGTCTGGGACCGCTATACACATTGTAACAAGCGACAGATTCAACATCATACCCCACGGGTAACATACCTTCTATGTTGGTATAGTGGACAGTGGGCCTCAGACAGCTACTATTGATGTGTGACTGACACTACCGCACACTTCACTGGGATAGCCACTCATGTACCTACACATCCATGAGTCATACCCTCCGCTCTGCTAGGTCAACCCATGCACACCACCTCCAAGACCTACATTACCCTTGGCATGAACACTACCACCATGTGACTGGTGTTACACACCTGGGGTTATCCCCTCATTGGTGGATTCCGAACATATGCTAATCGACCTTGTTAGCCACATCCCACCAACACACCCATCACAGCATACACAGTACATGAGTACTACAACACCTACTACAGACGTCTGCTGACAGCGGTTGTTAACATCATGACACCCGTGCAGATGGACAATGCACATACACATGCTGACACATACCCCAGTGCACTTCATTAGCATGTACACAACTGCATGGATCATGCTATTCCACACAGAGCCATGGTGGTCCACACCAGATAACAGAAGCCACTCTGGTGTTCATGTTCCATGGACATATGATGTACAACAACAACAGGTGTAGGCTGTTGCACAGTGGTGTACATTCCCATGTGTGGGGTGGCTCACTGGTCAGCCGTGGTGGGGCCACAGGGTTCCTCATCACATACTCCAAGACTAGCTACGTAAACATGACTGCCACAAATTCCGGGGTGTACCACCAGGCATTATGGTGGTATATCAGTAGTCGATGGCAACTCCCGCATCTGCTGTCACATACTGCAGTCACTCAGGAACATTGCAGACCCAGGTGTTGTTGCCAACATGCTGGAGGATGGATTCAATGCTGACATTACACCCTCTCACTCACTACAGGGCCGCAATCCATACATGAACATTGTGGTGTCCCTGTGGTCACACCTACGCAGTACTGACCTACACTCTATATGTCCTGGGACACTGGCCCCATGTCACCTTCCAACGTCCCAGGCTGTGATGTCCACCAACCTATGAATTACATGTCTCCCCACTAGGCCACCATATTCAGTAATAGCCTTGTTTCAGACATTGTAGCCACTGAATGGCACACAGCAGCATTTATCACACTACACACAGGTGGCACCACATTGCATGAGTGGGACTATAGTCCTACACACCTGACTGGACTGTTCTGCATGGCTATGGGGCACATCATCAAGGACGTCATTCACAGAGACATTGTTGGGCTCCTGTCCTTTGCTGCCACCCGGGTTGGGCTTGTTAGGGCCAGAGCATGGCCCCTACACATGGTGGACTCCTTTCATACAGTTACCAGGGCAATTGCTGATGGTACGAGAGTCCACACATCCTACATTGTCCTCTCATTGCCTTTCAGCACCATTCCCCATTCTGGTATTGACGACATACACATCCACCTGCACATCGTACCCTGTGTCTCAGGATGTTATGCTATGTGGCTCATGGACAGGACACACAGTGAGGCCAGCATACCATAGTACCTACTACATGTCAGGTACATTTGGCATACCACGGTCCTCAGTCATAGGGCACCTCATGTTCAGTATATGCTTCCCTGTGGAACAGGCTAGCACATGGGACTTTCCCTGCCTAGCTTTGAAACCCCTGCATACCAAGCACCATGATTGCTCCACCAGCTGATACTGACTCCAACCATATGGGTGTCGCTGTGACAGATACATAATATGACTATCTTAGCATCAAGCTGCATGAGACAAGGTGCATGCACATCACCTTTGCATTACACCATTCATCCACTGACTATCACATGGATGGTAGTCCCCTACATACATATCACATTGTACATGTTTGCAGTACACACATATGTCGCACCCACTCCTGTGATTACCGTATTGCCACTATGGCATGGATATCCTTCTACGTGGCCACACCTATCTGTACTGGGTGTGTAGCTGGTACATAGGCACCCATTGTACCTCTGAACTCAAGACATCTACACACATTCAAGGGTACACCACCCCATTTAGGGTGTACCTTACACAACAGCTACAGCTTTACATGCCACAACATTAACACGCCATGACGTTTACTGAGCTACGACAGTTTAAATATGCGGCTGCACTACGGACACCACATGTGTACACATTTGCATACTACATACTCAGGGGTGACCTCTGCTGATCAGATAGGGCCTATGTCCACAACATTATTAATGGATATACTCCTCATATGTGACATAAGCAGAGGCCACTGTGAGCAACATGCTCATGGATATGTGCACACATGCCACAATGAGTGGGATGTGCTTGTGGGTTACATTCCCAAACCGGACACTCACCATGCTTTGGAACATATGTCCTATGTACATCACGCAGGGACACTCAGTAGCACTGTTCATGTGATACCTCCCTTGGTGGTTGGGAGACACATGTAGGCCTGGGATCACTGCAGTGGCTGTTCTGTGCAGAGGTGCAGGTGACACCTGGCTCTGCTGTTCACAGGACACTACCCTAGAGAGGTGCCACTAGTGTGAACACTGTAGTTGCGCTTACACATGGACTTGCCAGACTGCATAGTACCCCACTATGCACCTGTGAAGCTATTACATGTCCTTTGTGCATGGTTACTTGGTAGCCCTTCCATTTAGATTAGCTATCATACTATTACTATGTCCCATACCTACAGGCCATATGTATCCTGTTATTGTACATACCAATAGACGATACCTGTGGTATGCATGATATGCCTGTTATGCTGTGTAGAATATCTGTCATATCTACCTATAATACTATACATTACACATATTTCACATAGTATCCCATAATGCAAAGCATACTTGCACAGCAGGACCACCTTACATATGTCATTAATGTTATATGCCCATACACATGCGTGCTGTGACAGTATATCAACATATACTATCCCCTGCTATGGCACGTCCTTGTTGGACATACCCTACCACTGACGGCGGGTTGTATGGAATTGTTCTGTTTAACGCCCTCATGTAGCATCCCTTGTAGTGTCTGTGCTGTGTACCTTGTGTCCCACTGCTGGACGCACAGTTTCTACAAGCGTTAGTATGCTCAGCAAGACATCAATACATAAATACCTTTCCCCACTTTATGCATTGCGGACACGTTTAATTAATGCAAACCAGGCTATACATACAGTAAAACTAATTAATACAGATCATGCTATACATAACCTTACATATCGGGCATTCTACATACCTTGTTGTCCTTACGGCGTTTTGTTTCTATCTCTCTCACAGTGTTTCAACTGGTATTCGGTATGAGCATATGGTTTGAATGTCTGGCAAGCCATCCTTATATACGTCGATACCTGTAACATGTGGATTCATCCCGCCAATTGGTGTTCCTGAGTGACTAATTACTTGCATATCAGCTGTGCAGCTACTCCATTCGGCAATTACGTGGCAACAGTGGGGTATAATTGGATTCTCCACTTGGGCATTGCCTATTTGCCCTACCTTCGGGGAGACGGTCTGTATTGTGTTTTGTTATGTGTAACTGCAACTGCTATGCATGGAGTCAAGTATAGTTTGGATTCATGTCCCCCGTGGATTGTGTGTGACAGGTAGAGTATTTGGTGGGTGTACCTGTCATCCCAACATGTGATAATGGAGTATTGCAAACAAAACCTGTAACATGGCTGTTTGTTCCATTATACAACGCCTGCAATTTTGCATGACGCCTTTAATTGTGTCTCTCACACTGTATGTTGAGTGTTCTGCAGATGTAGTTGACTGAATGGATGTTTGTGCTGCTATTACAGTCTGTATTGCTTTAGTTTCTAGTGTGGGGGATGTCGGTGGGTGTACGTAGCATATACAGGTTTGTGGGCCTTGCATTTCTACATAATCCGTATGTATGTGTGTGGGCAACGTCCCTAATTAGAGAGCTAACAGTTAGTAGACTTATGTTATGGGATTGTACGTTGGGCCATTGTTAATTGGTTTCTATATCATCTGCAGGTGAGCTTGCTACTTGTATACCTCCGTAATTGCGGCGATATATCAAGGGATATGTGTAAGTGACAGCTATCCCTTGTATTTCTGTCCCAGATATTTGCAGTCATTGTGGTTGTGTTGTTAAAAGAGCCTGTTTGCCATGGGTTGCCACCTTTTCATATGGTCATTGTTGGACACCTGCGGGACACACAGCGGTGTTTACAGGCCAACACATAGCCATGGTCAGTACACAGGTTAGCACATACTTTTATCCTCACTACATACCTATTGTTGTGTGACTTTGGCTACTTATCTTATTGCATGTAACATTTACGTTTCTTACATACAGGCATAACTATTACATACGACTGTTACATTATATATGGGGCATATTTATGTCCTACCGTCTAGGAGATTTGCTCTTTGTACTGTTTTTTGTCTGGACACAGCTGCCCAGGGTGGGGCTGTCCCTCCTACTGTGGGACAGGTAGTAGCCGTATGCCTACGGATAGCTATACCCACACCTACCGTACTGATCTGCCTCTGACTTGGCACTAACAAACACATGTTGTGGACACACACACACATTACAGTCACACAGAGATGCACATGGCACCCTCAACGCACACTTACACAGACTATGGCACTCACAGACACAGTTGAACACAGTACCTACGTGGACCGCGACACCGGCAGCAGTGACTAACTGTCCCTTCATATCATCATACTATTACTCGCAGATGTACTGTTCCGGTACTGTGTTCTATCGGTCTTTCAGCCTCGTGGTTACGCATGTCGGTATGTTAAACATTCCATGGTTGGCGCTATCCTATTTATTTGTACCTCCAAGGTATTATGAATGTCATTGAACTATCTATTATATTTGCAGATATCGCTGAATCCATCTATATCACCATATATCCCTCTATTGCCCTTTCTATCTGTATTATATATATGCATATGTGTACATATATATATATATATATATATATATATATATATATATATATATATATATATCTATATATATATATATATATATATATCTATATCTGGCGGGGAACGTGACAGGCACACAGCACCACCATATGCTGTAAGGCTCATGTACTGTTCAGGTGTTGGCATTCCGTGTTCCACTGGCTGTTGTGTTTACAATGTTTGAGGGCTGCCTATGTAGGAGTCACACATTGGGCCACCTATACATTACATTTTACAGGTGGTCATGTTTGTGTGCCATCCATTTTACTGTGTGTGCAGGTGGAGAGGTGTCAGTCCATAGGGGCCTACACTGTCAGAGTATGTGCTATACGTTCCCTCTTTGCCAAGGTGTAGGCATATTGGGCACACCCCATCTGCCTACTGGGGCTGGCACAGTGTGTTCATGGTCTGAATCCCTCTGTGCCTGTAATGGCCTTGGCAATTGCAGTGGGCTATGAGGGCCTTCACCATTTTGTCCCTGCTGCAGCTGCTTTCGCAGGATCATATTATGTAGCATGGCACATACTATGACGATGTGGGCACACGTGCCTGGAGAGTACTGCAAGGCTCCACCAGATGTATCCAAGCACCAGAACCGTGATTTCAGCATCCCAAACACACACTCTATGATGATTCTGGTTTGTGCGTATGCCTCATTATGGCATTCTTGCATGGGTGTGTGTGCATTTCTGATGGGAGTCATTATCCACGGCTCCAGTGCATAGCCAGCATCCCCCACAAGATGGCCATGTGAGATGTCCCCCCTGACAAATACCTGATACAGCTGTAAGGAATGCCAGCTATGGGAGTCATGGTAGCTTCCAGGGCTGCCAGCACACACATCCATGATAATGCCCTGGGCATTGCACACGACCTGGCAGTTGATGGAGTGGAATCCCTTGCGGTTTATGTAGCGCCTACCCTGCTCACCGGGTGGTGACTTGATTTGTATGTGCATGCAGTCTATCGCACCCAGTACCTCCGGGTATTGTGCCACACGGTGGAAGTGGCGCATATTGCTGGCCAACTCCTCCTGAGTTCTGGGGAAGTATATCTGCTCATTCGCATGTGGAAACATGGCATCCAGGAACTGGTGTAGTACCCTGGATGCTGATGCCTGTGAGATACCCATTATATCTCCAGTTGGCCTTTGAAAGGTACCTGTGGCCACTATTCGCAGGCTTACACATACCTTCGTGTCCACTGGGATGGGTTCCCCTCTGTTGTTTCTGGTTCTCAGACGTGGCCGGCACAGCTCCACTATTTGCTGTAAGATGTCCCTGTCCACCCTGTAACGCTCTACTATCTCCAGGTCATGTAGCCCCTGGTAGGTTACCCTTGGTCTGAACACTCTCCTTCTCCTCTGAGGCCTGCGGTGGTTGTCGGCATCATCCTCCACAACACCGTCAGTCTCTAACACATGATGATGAATCACAGCTATGGCAGCTTCCAACATGTACATTTTAAAAGTTCCCCGTGTGTTTACACCTATGGTGCGGTGTTTGGGAATACACAGGTGTGTGTTGGGTGCTTTCACACTGTATACTATTGTGCTGTGAACACCGATGATGTCATAGGGTGTGTATGTACGATCGTAGCTACAGGTTATCTTATGTGTTTTACTGCCGGAACTACTATTGTGGTGCCTTTGGTGTTGCATTACATTTGCCTGCCGTGGATTACCTCTTGACCTTCCCTTTACATTTCTGCACGTTGCACCTACCATTTTCTGGCGTGCATCCTGCAGCCTACTTTCATTTGTACTTTCCTGGACCTGGCGTATCTTGCGTTATGTGTGCTACTGCCAGTCTGCTGTCGGTTTGCTTTGCTCTGCTGTGTCAAGTCTCCCATCTTTGCAATCCAATACCTGCCCTCCTTTCTTTGCATTCAAAAGCCTCCCCTATCCTGTTTTGCAGGTTTCTGCAAGCAGACTTGTCAGCTGCCGTCGATTGGCCTTCGTGGGTTGATTGGTGTTGATTGCTCATTAGTACTCCAATTACCCTACTTCCACATTTCCTTCTTTTCTACCCCTGACCTTCCTGTTTCTGCTATTGTTTGTGGTGCGTGCGTCCGATTACTGGGTTTCGGGCACGTTTTCATCCTAGTACACATGCGCTTTTGGGCACCATGTGTGCTCTCAGCTAAATGATTCCTCCCCGCCCCTGTCCTGCAGCTTTGCTTAGCAACGGACAGGCCAGATTTGCAATGCTCCAATGTGCTTACTGCTATGGTGGCACACCCCTCTGCTGATGTCATGTATCTCCTCTGAGCCACTCCTCGGTGTTATACCGCTGCACCGTATGGTACAACCTTCATCCGGCGGGACATTTGCGATTCAGTATTATCTGCCTCATTTGCATGGCATTGACTACTAATTCATAGTTACCGTGCCGAACACTATCGCAAGCCCTTAGCAACCCTTGCACCTTGGTTGTGGTGTTCCATGCCTACCATTGTGTATTATGCTGTAAACCTGATTTCTATTACGTTGCGATTTTATGAAATTTTTATATTATTTCTTTATGTTACAGCTTCCGCACACATGCCCTGCGGTTGTGCTGTGCGTTACTGTGGACATAACATTAAATGTTGTTATTTACATGTTGTGCATCTTTTCTTATGCCATTGGCTGTGTATTTTGCCATTGGCATATGTTAACGTTGTGATACCTGGGTCTGGCCCTCTTCCATAGCTCCGATGTTCTGTTTGGGAAAATGTAAACCGTGTTTTTTGGTTTACATTTCCGTGGGCTTACGCTACACCTGCACCACTTCATGAATCGCTATATGCCTTCATTTGCATGGTGCAACACTGCACATGGGGTGATTAGCATTCCTACGCTGGGGGCTGCACAGTTCTGGCGTACGCCGGTAGTGCACGTGGAATTGGATCGTACCTGAATCGCTCGACGGCCATATTTGGCGTTATACCACCTACGCTATGCCTGCGCCTGGTGCAAGCTTCATGAATCCCGGGGCATATCCATTTTGCCAGATGATCTCTTAAACAAAACATGAAAGAGGAAACAAGGCACACTCAATGGAGTCTTACTGTCATGCTGAACATATACAATTTAACACCAGTACCGATGATGAAGGTAGCTTGTAGTATAAGCAACCCTGGCTTATGATATAAGAATCTATTTGCAAGAGTACGATTATTAGTTGATATATTGGCAGTAATTTGCTTAGTGGTTGCAAAGAATACACTTTTTTAATCTGGTAAAAACTTAAACTAAATATAATGAGACTTGGATGTGATTAAAAAGTTAGTCAAACCGAACTGAATAATTTAAAAGAATAACATGCAGGCGCATCTTGTAATTTAAACTAAGTATCTAGCAATTTGATAAAAAAGTTACAAATTTTTTAAAAGATAAAATCAGTATGTAGACAAGCAACAATACCCAAAGCATTAAAAGGATAGTTAATAATCAGTTCTTCCTGGCTGACCAAAGTGTGGTGTCAGTGTCAGAACAATGAACACACACACACACACACACACACACACACACACACACACACACACACACACACACACACACACAATAACATGATCACGCTTGTCCTTTCACTGACCTGAATAGTAGGAGAACTGAATGATGTGATTCAGTTGCAGTTGATATCTTAATGATGAAGTAGATCTAGATGATGCAATGTTAAGACACATTCCAATTACCCATATATGGAGTTCAATGTCAGCCAAATGTAGATCTCTGCTGTTTGCTAGTGACCTTTACAGTATGCTGAATGTAAGATTTAGCTATTGGTAGGACTTTCTCTAGACAGAAAGATCACAGGCTATTTTGACCAGATTTTTATATAGTTTTTTTTTTCACTTGGAAAGATTGTATGCAGTATTCTATTTCTAGCTGTGTTAATAAAATAGTCTGGTGATGTCCCTTTTATTGACCTGATAGTGATCTACAAGACTAGTACCTGTCCCTGTATTATTTGCAAGTGCCTTTTAACATCTTGAATATGGTACTAACTAATTTGGGCTAAAACTCTCAGATTGGGGCATAAAAACAGACTGCTTCTAGTGAGTATCTTCTCAATAATGTCAGGTATTAAAGAAAATTTTGGTAAACAGATACATTTATTGCAAGCAACATGTCAACACAGTATAATCACTGTTATTATTTAAACATTTCACACACACAACTGAACAATGCAGTAATACATATGGTTTTGCAAAAAGTGCAGTCATTTACTTGAATGTCCAGCAAATTCATTTACAGCTTATAAAGTTAGGCAACACAAATAAGTCTCTCATGGGGGGCACACAAAAACATTTGGAAACATATGCATGCATGAAAACATTTGCAGTCACTAGGTAAAAGACAGTCTACCACTTTAGGAACAATCAGTTGTGAAGATTATTACAAGGACTGGACAGCACATTATTTGTCATCATAGATACACTTTTTCACTGGTCACAACTGCTTAGTGGAGGTAGCTCAGTCACTGACACTGGAAGAGGTTTGCCAAACATGTATCTGGTTATTCTCAGCTCATTTAAGCTCAGAAGTTTTTTTTTCTGGAATACTGCATTCAGCTTGATGCTCATTGGGAATAGATTGGGTATGACATCTGCTGCATTAAAGTACAGTACTATCTTCAGTTTTTACTAGATAAGAATGTGGTTCTGCATTTTTTTTGCACTGCTATAACTGTAACAGAGTAGAAAACTGCACTACACTGCTATGTCTGTACCATTCTCCTTTCTCTCCCCCTCTAACTTTAAGAGGAGAGCTCAACTAGGTGGTAAGACAGATAGGAAATATACAGAGTAATGATAGTCATATAATCTTTTACATAATGTTTTAGCTTTTTAATTGTTATTCATAATGTAATGGTTTTAGTATTCTTTTATTTAAGTTTTCACTCTAACATTGGCATGTCAAACTTGCACTTTTCTTATTAACTGTGAAAGACGTGCGGTGGTGACACTATATGGAGTAGCTTGATATACCATTAGAGCTTTATGTTGGTCTTTCTGCCTCAATATCTTTTTGCACTGTTCTCCTAGCTTTACTGTTAAGAGTGTAAACAGTGAGGACATGAAGTGGCATTAGTGAAAGAGTAATCAACCACAAACAGCTGGAGATAAGTGGACACAATCTGTGTATGATTACATGTAACTAGTTCCATATGTATGCCACACCTCAAAAGAACATAGCCTTGAATGAATCTAGTTGTTATCAGCGGCTTATTTTAGATGATACTATAATTATTTCAATATCATCTGAATAGTAATCAACAACATCAAGGCTGTTTTTGCTTTTGAACTCACAAAAGTCAGCAGCTATCCATTGAAAAGGCCCTTGTGATATTGGCTTTGGCCACGTCTCTGTGAAGGTTTATACAGTAAGAATTGATATTTTGATACTAAGCTGGCAAAGCTTTGATTGACATCTGAGTACTACATGGATAAGTCACATTTTTTTTTAAGAATTTGGTAAAGTCATAATGACCCAAATGTATTTGACATAACACTTCTGCTCACTGATTTAGGAGTACTATGATTTCCTCTTGGTATAACAGTAAGCCATCATGCCCAGATAACTGTGCTCTGATTATAAAGTATTTGCACATAAGCTATTTTATGCAAGTCCAGTAATTTGACCATCTATCACACAAATGCTGGATAGCTGTCTATTCCCCATAAACTGTCCGTATTTCTTCAAATCTTTGAGGACTGAAGTCACTAAATAAACAGTCATTTGAGTTGCCTTCAGAAAATGCATGCTAAAGCAAAACCTGTTACTTTAGCAACATTACAAGAGTGATATGTAAAAAATATCCGTATTTTTAGGCCTTTGTCCCCCCATTATTGTTGGCTTTTCCAAATTGTTGTGCTAAGAGGTTGAGAGGTGTGCTTTGAACACAAGCTGCCACATCAGTTTCTGTTTAAATGAATGTATGCTCATATATAAGATTTCTGAATAGCATATCAGTAACAGTGAAAAGTTTGCTAGGTACTTGCATTTCATTGGCACTGAACCTTCTTAGTAGCATTATCAATCTCTAACACCTGTGTGGCAGTTTATGAAGGTGATGTGAATTTATTAATAGTGCTACTGGTATATAGTTAGCCTGCTATTGAAAACTATGAAGCCCTTTTTGGTATCTAGACAGCTACTCACACTTGTAGGCCTTTTTTTTCTTGTTGAGAATACCTTTCTTCAGCATCTATTAACATTTTGGAGCAGTAGTCTATAGGAAGTAACATTTGTTTGTTATATTAAAGTAATAATGAACCTAGGTCAAAGTTACTAGGTCTTGCTCTCTGTTTAGTGACATCACAGTAGACTAGCACTGGAGCTGTTTTAAGCAGTACTTTGATTTAGCAGAATGCTTGGCCTTGAGCACATCCTTAAAACCATGGCACATTTTTCTTTTACAAGTCTGTTTAAGGATGCACGTTGAAAAAAGGTCAAGTATAAACTTGCCTAAGTAATTGATCATTCCTAGGGCTTGTTTCAGTTTAGTTACACAGGATGGATCTTGTAACTCAGCAGTTGCTCAGACTTTGCTTGCATTTGGTTTGAGATGACTAGGATATATATGATTCCCGAAGTACTATGCCTCTACTTTACTAAAGCAGCATTTATCTTGATTAAGCTTCAGTCCTGAATTCTGGATGGGTCTATATCAGAATATCAACATTTCAAAATGTCAAAGCACATTTATTCAACATGAAAATGTCAAACGCTGACTATGTCGAATGGCCAAAACACTGATATCTTTCCAAGGGAAAGAAATCGGAAGGCAAACAGCACGACATAAAACCTAACATTTTTAATTGGGGGGCTTTGTCCCCCACAGCCCCTAAATATTCTAACCCCAAGACTGCACTACAGTCGGGAAAAGAACAGGTGTGACAGAATGACCAACCAATTTCTTTCCTTAGGAAAGAAATCAATGTTTTGGCCATTCGACAAACTCAGCATTCAACATTTTCATGTCGAATAAATGTGCTTCGACATTTTCAGATGTGGATAATCTGATATAGACCCATTCTGGATTGCTTGCAATGCTGCTTATAACTTCAAATCGTGCATTTTTGGTCTGAACCTTACAAGCACCAGATATCATCTATACTTACAACAATCATATATATACATCCTTGAGAAAATTAGTCTTTTCTGCTGGAAAATTTCATGATAAGGTTATATAAAATAGCCTCCTGAAACAGACTGCTCCAACAGGAGTAATAAAAGTTCATAGCTCCTGGATTGTATTTTTGTCGTATACAGTTTATCAGAAACCACTGAAATTATTTATTGTAGAAAACACTTCTACATTTACTAACTTACTTGCTTCGGTGCTAAGTCTTCCAGTGTAATGAATATTAACCTTTCATACACAAAGCATCAGTGAGCTTGTTTTAAATTAACAAATTCTCACTCGACTATTTTTTTAATTTTCTGGGACCCTGGGAATACTCCACTCAGATGGTTCAGTCATATTTTCTATAATGAGTTTTATTTTTCAAACAACATCAGCACTATTAAATCATTATAAAAAACATATAATCAGACAATTGCATGTTACACACAGTTATTGATTTAAGTTCTAGCACATCTTATTCAGTATTATTTTAGAATGTTACGAGACTCAACCTTAAAGCTTATGGTATAAAAGGTTTACATGTTAAAGCTTTCCAGAAATCGACAATGTTATCATTATAGTAGTATGCTTAAACAAACTGATTGAAACATAGTTCACTGTACAGCGGTAGAATTTACATCAGTAGTTTCAACTATTCCTGGTGTCTGGAAAATAAAAGTGCTTAGATATTCCTTCAATTTAAGTGGTGCTTGTCATTTGACCAAGCATTAACTCTGCAACACAGACATTTCCTGGTGATTTTTTCCAAGGGTTGTATTCCGCCAAATCTAGTTCAGATATAATAAAAAAAAATCCATTGTCTTTATAAAATTAAAACACTGCATATTTTGATGATTGTTTACATTTTGTGATTACTTGTCTTCATTATTTTACTGCTTGACACATTTTGTTTGAAGGAATGTGAATATATACTGATGTCCTTCTATTTAGTGTTGCAGTACTCTTTACATATGGGTTGTATTTCACCAATTGACCCGACATCTGGCCTCTATACAAAAGTTTATTACCACTGTCAGTACGTGGGACATCGCATGAAGTCACTGAGAACATCAGGCATAAAAAGGACATCTGCACGTACTATCCTCAGAAATTTTTCGCCGCCATTCGGTAAGGTTGACTCTTACATTTGGTCTGCTGTCAGATATCATTGGCTCGCCTTCCAGCTTCAGATAAATACCCTGTAGGGGATTTATTTCCTTGATACTGCCTCTTGTTGTTGTTAATGTCATCCAGGAAGGGCAAGTGAAGGTGTGGATGACAAATTCCACATAAGGATAGTCATGAGCTTTGCTTCTACTGTTTAGGACCTACTCACAACCATCATTCCTGTTTGAATTGTCCAGACTTTGTGCCTAAGATATTGCATAGTCATCTGTCAGCTTTAAATCTTTACCTAGAAAATCAGAGACCTAAACATCTGGCTAGGGAAGTAATGGAAGATTCTAGCAGTCCTTTGGCTGAGCCCTCTTTGAAAAAAAGTTAGCAAAGTTAGGCCTAAATCCTCTTCATCTGCACCTATTTCCTCTGATGTACCCCTTAAGGTCGGTGAAACTGGTGGTACAGCCAGAGGTAGGGTCTGCTTCCTTGGTGGGTACCTCAGGGGAAGCCATGCAGGGGGTGGATCTTAGCTTATCCGAGGCCATGCATACATCCGTTTCAGATAACTTTGGGGAATAGTGACTTGTTTTGCACCTGCCTCTCAGTGTAAAGAAGTGTTGGACATAAGGCTTATGTCCAGGCATTCTCATCAAGACAAACCTGCTAAGAAGAAGCAGAAGACAAAACATTCCACTGTCACTTACACCCCTCAGTTGGACTGAAATGCCTTTTCACAGGGTCTCATTAAAGCCCTGATGGCTTTGAAGCCTGCTGCTTCTGCTTCTACTATTCCCTTGCCTGCCTTCTCCTCATCCCCAGTATTGTCATCTTGGTCTTAGGTGTCCCCATGTACGCAGGCTGCTAAGTATTAGATTCCTGATTCAGACTCTGAGGATTCTTCTTTGAATGAAGATTCTTTGGCATGCTCCACTCAGATTCCTTCTCCTCTGGAATATACCTCTCCAGAGACGGCGTCTAATGGGGGAGATTACCCTTTGGAAGAGCTTTCCTTTGGGGAAATTATTAATAAGATGATGGAATTCCTTAAACGAGATTCTTCTCAAATTGCAGATGAACAGAATAGATATTATGACCTTCTCTATTTGGAAACCCCTTCTCCCTCAGCAGTTCCACCAGTGGTTCAAGCTTTCTTTGATGGTTTGCATCATCCTCTAAAAACCCAGACTCACAGGCCCCTGCCCCTTATAAAGTCCGTGATGACTGTGAGTTTCTTTTTAAATGTCCTTCTGCTGACCCTGGTGTGGTCTCCATTACGTCTGACACATCTTCTTGAATGTTGCCTACTTTAAAAGCTCCTTCCTTCTGACAAGAAAAACAAGATTTTAGAAAGATTGGGGAAGAAGGTCTATACTTCTTCCATTTTAGCAGTTAGAGCTATTAATTAACAGACACGCATGTCTAGGTACTCTCTGGCCGTACTTTCTCAGGCTTCCCAGGCACTTTGTCAATTACCTGATTCAGAGGCTAAATCATAGATTCTTGCTCTTCTATCTGCTGCCTCCCAGGTAGCAGGTCATTCCATCAAATGTAGTTATGATGCTGTGGAGGCATCTTCCAGGGCAGCAGCTTCTGCAACTGTACTCAGAAGGCATTCTTGATTATGCCTTCAGTCACTTCCTGATGACATAAAGGACAAATTGCTTGAAGCTCCTTTGGATAATTCCGACCTTTTTGGCACAGCAGTTGCAGAGCTTTCTAAATCCCTAAAAGAAAAGGGCAAGAAGCTCCAGGATTTGAAATGCTTGCTTCCCCAGTCTCTTAGTTCCATAGGAATTTCCTTGTCAAAATTCCTTTAGTCAGAAGGCCTGGTCGCACCTCCACTTCTGTCTCATCTGGAAATAGGTAGAAGATGTCTCCCAGGAAACTACTAAAATCAAAGTCTGTAGCTTCTGCCCCTACTCCTCAGCAGCCCTTTTAGCCCAGGCCAAGTTCTCTGTGATGACCAAGTGCTTCTTCCAAGTCATTATCCTTTATGTCTTTGCCTCTCTCCTTCCCTTTCACACTGGATGGACATCACTCAAGACACCTGGGTCACTTCCATCATTCAAAATGGATACTTTATGACTTGGAAGACTCTTCCTCCCTTCCAGGGGATACCTCAACCACCATCCAGCTAACATCATCTTTTCACCTTGTTGCTTTCTTAGCTGTCAGACCAAGGCACCATTCTGGCTGTCCCCTCAGACCTACAGGGAAAGGGGTTCTACTCAAGGATGTTTCTTGTGCTGAGAGAAGATGGTCCTTGGAGGCCTATCATAGACATCTCCCTCTTGAATACCTTCCTGATGGTGCCTTCTTTCATGATGCTTTCTCTGCAGTCCCTTCTTTCCCTGATCCCTCCTCAATCCTTCATAGCTTCTCTGGATATCAAGTATTCCTCCCTGCACACCCCTGTTCATCCTCAGTTCAGGAAGTTCTTGCATTTCTCAGTGGGTTCTGTGCACTTTCAGTACTCTGCCTTGCCTTTTGGTCTCTCCACTGCACCAAGGGTATTTACAAAGTGAGTAACCCCAGCCATTGTTTACCTAAAGGTAAAAGGGCTTCAGGTTTACCTCTACTTGGGCAACCTGCTCTTCAATGCCAGCAGGCCAGATCTATTAAAACAACACCTTGCCCTAGCTATTCCCTTTCTGCAGAGCCTGGGATTTTCAACAAATTTCAAAAAATCTAATCTAAACCCCACCCATGATATCGATTTCTGTGGTGATTGTTCCGAATGGATCAGATAATGTTTTCCTGCCTTCAGAAAAAGTCCTCTCTCTAAGGGGTTTCATGGAGTCCCTTCTGTCTCTTCCTTCCATCATGGCCAGGGAATTTCTGAGACTGCTGGCATATATGGCTACCACAACCCCCATGCTGCCTTTTGAAAAATTATGCAAGAGGAAGTTCCAGTGGCTTCTAAAGGACATTTGGTCCTATCATGCTCATCCTTTAGATGTCTTGATTCCTCTTCTTCCCTGCTTGAAAACAGATCTGCTTTAGTGGATGCAGCAACTCAGCCTGAACCCTGGTCTTCCACTTCAAGAACCACAACCAGTTCAGCAGCTCTTTACTGATGCCTCAAACTTAGGTTGGGGAGCAACTTTTGCTTCCAAGAAGGTTCAGGGTCTCTGGTCTTCCTCTAAACAGAGAGAGCACATCAACATATAGACATGAGTGCTCTGATTCTGGTGTTGCATACTTTTCATCTTCTTTTTCTTTCAGGACCTTTCAGGATCTTTATAGATAATACTATGGTCCTTTGGCACGTAAGCAGGGGGCACAAAACCTTATCTTCTTTGTCATTTAGCCATTAAAGCATGTGAACTGGCTATCCAATACAAAGTGACTCTTCATGCAGTCTGCCTCCCTTCTGCTCAGAACTCAGTGGCAGATGCATTAAGCAGATCCATAACACAATCCCATGAGTAGATACTTCATGAAGGTGTTCCTGGATCAAGTTCACCAGTGGGTTAATCCAGAAATGGGCCTCTTTGCCTCTTTTTCTGAACAGGCAACTTCCTCTTTTTTGTGCCAGGGGCCCTCACCCACAGGCTTGGAAGGTGGACACTTTTTCTTTCTCATGGAAGGGGATGTTTCTTTATGCATTCCCACCCTTCACTCTAATTCAGAAGGTCCTGCTGAAAATTCTGCAGAACAACCCAGAAATTTTGATAATGACTCCAGTTTTGGCCAAGACAGCATTGGTTCCCTCTTCTAATGCAACTAGCAAAGGGTCATCACTACAAGCTACCTCACTGATTGGATCTACCCACTCAGGACAAGGGATCCGTGATTCAACCACATCTGCCAAATCTGTAGCTGACTTTGTGAGTGATCAACGTTTGATCCCTTTTAGGCATCTCTTTTCTAAACATGTGCTTAGGGTTTTGCAGGAGGCAAGGAAACCCAATATTAGGAAATCTTATGTTTCCAAGTGGAAAACATTTTCTATCTGATTCCAGAAAAGAAAACAGGAATCCCTGTCTGTGGGAATTCCTTTAATACTTTCTTACCTGTGTAAATTGCTTAATAGTGGCCTTTCATATTCCTCAGTCAAAGTCCAGTGCTCTGCTCTGTCTGCCTGTTTGCTGTTGATTCCTCCATTAACTTCCAGGTTAGAGGTAAAGCCTTTCCTTAAGGGTGTCCTACACATGAAAACTCACAGGAAACAAGTCCCTCTTCCTTGAGATCTAAACTATGTTTTACAGAAGCTAACTCAGGCCCCTTTTGAGCCTGCAGCCTCTGATTTTTTGATGTTTTGCACATGGAAAACAGTACTTTTAGTAGCTTTAACTTCTGCTAGAAGGGTATCCGAGATTCAGACATGGATGGTTTCACCCCCCCCCTTTTGGTTATCCACAAGGACAGAGCATCCCTGAGAACTAATCTATCATCCTTGCCCATAGTGGTGAACGAGTTGTCCCTTAACCAGTCCATTCAGTTACCTGCTTGCTTTCCCTCACCTCAATCTCCTACTGAGAGGGTTCTGCATTCTTTGAAAGTGCATAGACAGCTCAGACTTTACCTTGACAAAACAAAGTCTATCAAAAGTTTGATCATCTCTTTGTGTCCTTTCATTCCAGGGCTCTGGGTTTACCTGTCTCCAAGCAAACCATCTCTTCCTGGATCTCTAAGGGCATTGTGTTTTGCTATGAACTGTATGGGAAATCTTTATCTTCTTTCTGTTAAGGCCCATTCTTCCAGGCCTGGTGCTTCATCTGGTGCTTTCTTCAAAGGTCTAGATGCTCATTTCATTTTGGAAGCTGCTACTTGGTCGTCTATTCATATCTTTACAAAACATTACAAGATAGACACTTTCTCCAGATCCATGGCAGGATTTGCTAGGGCAATTCTGCATGGATTTGTAGAAAATGCCTCCACATTTTTCTTCCATTCCTTCCACCTCCATGGGTTCATACTTAGCTTTTACATTCTCCCATATGTAAAGAATATTGCAACATTGAATAGAAGGACATAGAACAGTTGTGTAAAATCTTACTGTGACTATAGATGTCCTTCTCTTCTATGTTGCAGTATTCTATCCCTACCACCTTCCTCCTTCTAATTGCTCTTTCCTAGGATGACAACTTGAAATGTTGCCTTGCATTGCTTTCCTCATTGGGCTAACTTATTCAAAGGATGATACGTGGGACGTCCCTTTTATGGCTGACATTCTCAGTGACTTTGTGTCACATTCCATGTACTGGCAGTGGCAATAAGCTTTTGTATACAGGCCGAATGGTGAGTTGATTGGCAGAATGCAACCCATATGTAAAGAATACTGCAACATAGAAGAGAAGGACATCTATGGTTATGGTACAGTTTTACACAACTATTCTTTATGGTAAATACAATCAATGAAACTGTGCTTTTTGCATGCCATAGCTCTCCTGAGTAGAATATTTATTTATAGACCATCTATCACATAAACCCAAAACTCTAACTTGTGTCCATTCCTCACAGACATGTTTAAAAATTTACCAACACATGTGAGCTTTCCTGCAGAGCTACAAATCTCATTCTCTGTCTCATGCAATGGTGGATGCTTTGGGAAATGTCTACATGCAGCACATATCATAGTAACAATGGCCATTGCATGGCTTTTAAAAATCAGAAATGTTCCATGAAGTGGAATTTTTACTTCTCAGTTAGTTTCTTCATTTGCCTTAGGGAAAAAAAAGTTTATTGTACATTATTTTTAATTTTATAAGCTTTATAAGTATCAATTTCTGTAACCTGCTTTATTTTACAAATGCCAATAAAATGTCACAGCGTCTTACACCTTCTGCACCATGCAGTAAAATCTCCTCTAACCCATTATGGTAACCTTCACACTTTGCATTTGCCTGACTTAATGTCACAGTTTTTTCACAGTGCTTAGTCTGTGTCACATTCTGGAGGGACTTCATTAAAGTGCACACATTGAGGTAACTTTTTTGAATTGAGAGAGCTAACATGTAATAAGTACAGCACTGAGTCAAGCAGTCACCATGGCCATGCTACATGATAGTACGGAAGTCTGATAGAGAGGCTAATTAGTCATGTGATCCCCCTACTGGAACTGACTCTGGGAAGGCATTTATGCATTGAGCAATTCATAAAATTGCTTAGCTATGTAGATGCATGTCCACTCCTTTTACCTCATGATAATGAATGTGGCCTCGGCCATGTTCATCTGTTATGGTAGAAGTAATTACTGGAGAGTTTAGTGTTAAGGTAACGTTATGAGGTGTATGCATGACTGCATGGAATGGACTGCATGTGTGAGTGTGTGTCTACCTGGGTGATAGAAGTAGAGAGGTAGTGATGGGATGTGTTAGGTGTAAAAAATATTATTAAAAAAAACAGTTGGTCTATATTTAAATCTAATAAAGAACTATTCAATCCTGTTGGTGATTGTGACAGTGTGAGGTATTGTCAGCTATGCCAGGAGAAGTATGGCAAAGGGTGTGTAACATATGCCAGCATAGCTAGCTGGAGTATTGTAAAGAATTATGTCATTTGTATATCAAACTTATTTGTGTAGATGCTTGTGTTGAAAAATGTATCTGTAAAACTGCTTGTGTTAAAATGTACCAACTGTGTG
Organism: Protopterus annectens; assembly: GCF_019279795.1. Lineage (NCBI taxonomy): Eukaryota > Metazoa > Chordata > Ceratodontiformes > Protopteridae > Protopterus > Protopterus annectens. The sequence continues at coordinate 1,852,109,133 of NC_056733.1, forward strand.
TCCTGCTATACAGCAAATACATATACTTGTATGTCACTTTCTATTATAACTGTTGAAATTAATATTGTAAAAGAGGATACTCAAAGAGAGGAAGTTAAGCTCCTCTCTGGCTAACACTGAGAAATAGTTTGAAATTAAATTACTTCATTTAGGCCATAAAGATTGTATCTTACAGTTCTGATTGCAGCCAAAGACAAAATGTCTTGGAAAACAAGGACTAGGAATCCAACTGTATTGTCTCTTGCGGGGAACTAATTACTACCCTGGAAGGGTGGAACTGTTGAAATAGTTTTATGACTTCCAGAAGCTGCCAAAGATCTTAGCAAAGCTCTGTGTGTGTATATTGATGAGACCTATGTGCTAAATCCTAGCAGCCTCTAGTAAATGGGGGTAGTATGGGAACCAAATTCAGATGACCAGATGCATGTGATGTCATTCTGTAATCCAGGACAACAATGATGTTTTAATACTAGATGATACTGAAGTCTCAAAGCAGTCTGGTTTGTAACCAGACAAAGAGGGACCCCTCACCTACTTCATCTTGTTTGATCTAGTAAGTGACCATGGAATAGTAATTCTTTAGATCAGTCAGGAAATTATAATGAGATTGGATAAATACTGTTTTTCAGTATCTGTGTGAATGCATTCATCTGTGTTATTTTAATATTTCATGTGATTGAAACTCTGGTGTGGTGTTTATTGTAAATAGATATTCCATATTTTCATGTTCTTTTATTATTTACTATTAAATATATGTAAACTTTTCATTGTGGCTGGTCCTTTAGAGAATGTTTTACCCTTTGAGAGTACTTATATCTGTTTAGTGACTCTGTGGTCACGCCTGAAAGCCTTACTGCATTGGTCAAACACTCTCATTTTATTTAATATTAATTTCACGCAGTATAATTAAACAAACCTTAAAGAGTGTGTGCGAGTCAGCAACTTGGCCAGGTACACAAAGCACTTGTGGGACCGAGAGGGTGCTTGGGGACTTGGCTTGGTCACTCAGATGAAATTTCAACTCTATAGCTGTGCCAGTGGGGAGTCTTATTGGGGACCTGGAGGAAGAGTGAGAAACCAGCCCTGGAGTGACTGTGGTCTCTGTGCATTACACTCTCACAAATAGCTATTGGTATTCTTGGAACAGAATCTAAAACAGCCAAAAAGTATTTGGATGTTATGGCATTATATTCAAAAGAAAATGTGGTGATAGCTGGAGATTTTGTTTGTATTTTATCAAGTAAAGACACCATTAATGAGAAAAGAGTCAGACTATCTTCTACAGCTGAACATTTAAATCACTATACAGATTTAATGAATATAAGGAATATTAAACTTAAGAATAGTTTAAAATCTTTTAGTAATTTATGCCAAGAGTCTTGGGATTCTGAAGCTAAGAGATGTAAGCTATTTGGATAGTATGGTATTTTTGACTATATATGTTGTTAATATTTTTAATATGATACCTCATAATCTAGCCCTGGAGTGGTTCCATGATTTTATGGTGGAACATATTGATTTCAGTAGTAATGATATCAATGTTCTGGATACCTTTATGGAAATAGTATTACAGAATGATTTTGTTTTTTAAGATGGCAAGTGTTAAGTCTAAAAGAAAAGGGTTGCTATGGTGGCATCATGTTGCCTCATATTTGCAAATATTATACTCTTACAATGGGAAAATAAATTTTTTAATGCCTTCTACCCCCACCATGGTTGTTCTGTGTGTTTTTTTCACAACATTTTTTGTCATTTGGAATGTGTCAGTGAAGGAAAGAGGAATTTTTGTTTTATAACTATCCCTTTCTTGAAAATTACTTTTTCTTATAGTACTTAATGTATTAGTTATCAGGATGTGCTTATTAATACGGGTATGGTGAATAAAAGATTGGAGAGTAATATCTTTAGAAAGCCAACTTATTCCAGCGGTTTATTTCATTATTCTAGTTGCCACCCAGAACACCAGAAGAAGGCTATTAAGAGGTCATATATCTGGCTTGCTCTTATGGTGTCTGAATTTTTTAAGGAAGTTTCTAGTAAAAGAATAAATGGGAATTATCAACCCCTGTTAAGAAATCTTAGCCCTCCTGTGTGCCATAATAGACGAATAACCTGAGGGAAATTTTACTAATGCATTTATTACTACTTACAATTTAGATAAAATTAAAATAAAGCAGATACTCAAAAAGAATTGGAGTATTTTTTCATGTTTTGATAACATTATGAATATAGTAGGTGAAGTCCCAGTAGTGGTATATAAAAAAGGAAGATCTTTTAAACAATATTTTGATAGGGCTGAACATGATTCCCTATTGAAATCAATAAGGAAAGTTGGGACATATATGTGGGGATTCTGCCCACAATGTAAATTTTGGAGAAAGATTCAGTGACAATTAATAAAGTCAGCATTAAGTCATGTAACCACAGTAATTATGTATCCATATGAGTAATATATGGGGTTTTATACCAGTTATGTAGTGGGTTTTACATAGGTTAAACTAAAAGATGGCTCAGGAATCATATATATGAGCAGATTTTGGATATAAAGAATAAGAATAATGAGTGCTTTATTTAAGCACATTATGCAGTTTCCTACACATAGCTTTCGATTTTTTGTTCTGGATATGATGCATAAAAGTATAAGGAGAGGACCATGAGAGGATTTAATAGAAGCAAAGGAAGGCTTATATTTTCTGGATTAAATCAATATTTATCTTTTTCAAGTATTTTCAAGCTTTGTTTTTATAATATGTGAAAATATATATATATATATATATATATATATATATATATATATATATATATATTTTTTTTTTTTAATGCGTGTAAATTAATTTGTATTAAACAGTTTTTATGCATTTATGCGGTGTTGCAGTGGTATCATTGTCACCTCACAGCAAGAGGTTCTCCCGTTCGATTCTCGGCTGGAGCACCTTCTGTGTGGAGTCTGTATGTCCTCCCTCACGTGGTCGAGTAGCATTTGGAAGACATGCGTGAATGGGCGTGCCTTCGTTGAAGGTTGGGCATTGAGCTGGCACCTCGGCACTGTAAAAATCTACTGCCAGTCAATAGCGGACCGGAGTTCCGCTGTGGCGACCCCTAACCGGGAAAAGCCAAAAGAAGAAGAAGAAGAAGAAGAAATGTTTATTTTTATAAGGTTTTTAGAATGTGAATTGATGACATGCAGGTTGGTGCATGCATGTGTGTGTGTGCCTTCTTTGTAGGTCGGGTGCTTGGCTGGCAACTCAACACCATAAAAATGCACTTCCAATCATTACCAGACTGGAGTTCTGCTCTGGTGATCCCTAACCGGGAAAAGCCAAAAGACAGTTTTATTGATGAGAAACAGGTCGTGGGGATAATATTTTTGATTGGCTTAAATTGAACATGGGACATTTTTTGAGAGGGATATTTAAATCTAAAATGTTTAGTTCTCAGTAGATTCTGATAAAGTTTTTTGCTGCAAGCAACACAAAAGCTCTTAATAATTTTTATTAAATATACGTGGCTGTTACTTAACCTGTCTGGTCGTGGATCCTATCAGTATTTTTTGAGTTAATGAGTAGAAGAAACATTTTATACTTAAAACTACAAAGCTAAAATATACACATCATTCCTTCAGATATGGAACACAAACCGATACTGATAGTTTTTGTGTCAAATGAACTTTATTCAAAAACAGAAGATGTATTAATAGTCTCATGCCCTTTGTCTGACCATAACAGCATTACATTCACTCTAACTTTTAGCTCAAAAATCGTAATTCATTGTCAAAGGTTACCTGCATTCGCATTTAAAATGAAAGCTTTTAATGACTGTTGTTTGAGAGAAATTAATCAATTCATGGAATTCAATAACAATGAGGAAGTGACATATGTTGTATTATGGGACACCCTAAAATCCTATTTATTTGGTAAAGTTAAACACTGGTATATATGGAAAAGGAAAGAATGGGACAAGGACTTGATTAATTTGCAGTCTAATATAGATAAATTAAAGTTAACTTTAATCTTAAAGCCCAATGAGAAAGCCACAACTATGGAGTTAAAAAATTCTGAATCAGGAATATCAAGAAATACTTCAACACAAAATATCAGTCCATTGGAAAAAAATTAAACTTTATTCTTATTCAGTAAACCCAAAGAATCTACATAGCCATTAGGTCAAAAAATATAAGAAAATAAATCACATTAAAAAGAGATTGTATATAAAGGGGAAAACATCAAAATAATGAATCTAAATTACATATTACAATGCTTTAGTAAATATTATGAAAAAATTAATAAAAACGGAGACAGAATTAGATAATAATGAACTACCTGATACTTTTTTGAAGGAAAATACACATCATAGTCTAACTAAAGAACAGAAAAGTAAAATTATTAAGTCTTTTTCTTTTAAAGAATTGACAGACCAAATTAAAAGTCTAAGAACCAACAAGGCTCCACCATTAGATGGCATCATCTCAGAATTGTATAAATTGCTACCAGACTATTAAAAAAATACTGAATGTCTGAAGAAATCAAAAGCTCTGCTAACATTACCCCCTCTTGGAGATACTCTATAATTATAATAAGAAAATAGAAATCCCCGTCGCACAACATTATATGTTATGCCATAATGGAAATAGTGAATGTTTAAGGGCTACAATATTGGAAGTTGTGCAAGGATGGGATGATGTAGAAGTTAAAAAAAGACTTCTATATAAGGAAACTGTTTGTATATTAAAGTTTGAAACATTGTCACCTAATGTGTTAAACACTGAGTGTAATTGGAGGGTGTTCCTCTCATTAGATTTTTTAATTGGTGTTAATTTGTGCTCTATATAAGCATAATGATGAATGTAATGTTTTAACTCTTGAATGCTTGTTAACCAAGGTACTAAGATCGATTAAAGAATTTTCTACTATGGTCTGCTGTTCCTTCTCATTTGTGGTATTGTTTATACTTGCAGTTGCTTTGTTGTTCATATGGCGAGTGATCAGGATTTCCAGCTTTCCAAGATTTTCAGGGAAGAAAGTATTAATTCTGTTCAAAGAACTATTGACAGTTTTGTGACTAGAGGAGATGCAGTCTTTCCTGAATCAGTTGCTGGTATGAGTGTGAGAGAGCAACCTAATTTCCAGTGGAGAGAACTGTTGGAAGAAGGTCGTAACTGGAGAGTGAATAATAAATGCTCAGATGTAGGACAGAGACATGTGAGTTCCTTACAACCTGAAATACAAGAATCTGTGGTGAAATTGGAGAGGTTGTTAACTAAAGAAACTTCCCTACACTACAATCTACTTTGCCTGCAAAGGTATGTTGAACTAGACATTACCTCTTGGGGTCTTAGGGTATATAAAAAACACTCTTCACCCTTTGATTTGTCAGACTCCAAAGATAAAATTTATGAAAAATGTTGGAAGGCTGCAAAACTTAATTGTGTACTGGAATGGGTTAAAATATTAATAGAAATGGACATGGCAAGGCAGATAATTTTGAAGGAAGAGATTGCCTCTTTATGTTCCTCTGTTTCCGATCAATTGAGTGCTGTACATTTTGAAAATATCATAAAAGAGGTCAATGATAAATTATATGAATTTTCTCAGAGGTTAACTTAACACAAACCTAGGAAAATCATTTGTGGCTTAATGGACTATAATAATGGTACAGCCTTCACAACAGGAACCAGTAAGAATAAACGTCAAACTTACGGGTGCTCCTTAGGAAGGGAAGGAAGAAAGCAGCATGTCTCTTTTGTTTCATCAGGAACCAGTGCATCAGAATGGGAGGAAGATAATTGAAGAAGATACTTTGTATCCACCATTACCTAGAGCACAACAACAAGATTATTTGAGCAAAAATGTTTGGAGTAATCTACAACAAATGAAAAATGGGCGTAAACGAAGCCATTTTGAGCAGACAAGCAGACTACAGCAGTGGCAGAAATGAAAACGGTATTGACTTAAAAGTGTTTTTAACACAAGTTTGAAATATCCATGTTATTTGTAATAATTTGGTTTTAAATTTATCAGGACGTGATTTGAGTGACATTGAACTGTCCGTTTTAAACTACGGTTTAACATTTATTCCAACTGTCCTTTTGAGAAAACATGTTTTTAAGGGTGAAATGTTTTGCTTTGTAAGAAAGTTTCATTTGTTGGATATTTATTCTAAACAAAATGCTCATGCGAACGAAGTCTTAGATGTCTCAAATAGTACTTTTGACAGATGAAGAAGGTGACATTTTTGTTTCATGTGATTTTTCATTTGATAATGATGTTAATGCATATTGTTTACTTGACACAGCAAACATAGAATGTAAGAGTGACTTTATACATCCATTTACTAATGATAGCATTAAACAATTTTCTGCTAGGGTGGGTTTTGAAGTAGATAAGATGTACAGGGAACTTAAAAAAATAAAGACAGAATAGTTTATAATTTATCTAAAGCAGAATGGAAAGCATTGAAAGAACTAAATGATAGGTAGGAATTAGTCATTACACCTGCTGAAAAGGGGCATCAAATAGTTATCATGCACTATCTACAATATAAAAAAATGTGTGATGATAATCTAAATGACAGTGATACCTATAGGAAAGTTACTCTTTCAAATTATAATAAAGCATTAGTAGACTATAACAAGCTACTTTTGAAAGGGTACAGGTTAGTTTATTTTTCAAAACAAAATGTTGAAAAAAGTTTACTTCTAAGGGGAGTGTTATTGCTAGATGTTATTGTCTCCCAAAGGTGCATAAAAATTCTGTTGCTCCACCAGGACGACCTATAGTAGCCACTGCTAATTATTTCTCCCATAAAGTTTCTACTTTGTTGCACAATTTTTTGTTAAAGTCTGTTGTTAAATTGGATTCATACGTAAGAGACTCTTTTGATTTTCTTGATAAAATAAAAACTGTTATATGGAAAGAAAATAACTATTGGTTGGTAGTAGATGGGAAAAGTCTGTATACTAATATTAGGTTCATAGATTAGTAGTAGAGTAACTGCCCTTGCGAGACATTTTAAGCCTAGCCAATTATCCCTTGTGAGACTCAAACCCTGCACCTTGTTTTTGTAAGGCAAACACCTTAACCATTGGGCTACCCTCCCTCCCAACTTGTTAGTGAGGTTTAGACTCAGTTAAATATTTTTTGGGAGATAACCCATTAACATGCTATATGATTGAGTTGTTGCAATTTTGTTTAGAACACAATTATTTTGAATTTAATGGGGAGATTTTCCATCAAATAAAATGTACGGCAATGGAGGCTTCTTTTGCCCCCATGTATGCCAACCTGTTTATGGGTCTCTTTGAACAGAGGTATTTGTATAAAATGGAATTCTATATGAAGTATGTTATAAAATATTTCAGGTTCACTGATGACTTGATTTTTGTGTGTGAAGGGGGAGAGTCCTTGGTTTCAGGATTCTTTGCAGACTTACAATATAATGACTTTGACCTGGGATTTGAAGGGTTACAGGTAGGTAGAAAGGTCACTTTTTAGGTATGGAATTAGAAGGAATTGTAGGATAGAATATACAAACTAGTTTACTTAGAAAATTTCCTGATGTAAACCATATCTTAAATGGAAAGAGTCGTCACCCCAAACACTTGATTGAGTCTTTACCTCATGGTGAATTCCTAAGAATATTTCGACTTAACAGGAATAAATCCATCTTGTGGGAAGATTTAAAGTTTATGTGTGCCCAATTTTTGAGTAAAGGATATGAACATGGAGTTTTAGAGGGAGCCTTAAAGAAATTAGTTAAACAAACTCAATTTCAAAAAGGAAATATGTTTAAAATACAACAATAGAATAGAATCAATAGGCATCAGGATAAGATTAAGAACAACAGGCAGGTGTATTTTGTTACCATATTTAATGTGAAGACAAAGGATACATTTGGTATAGTTAAATACTATTCGGAATTTTTACTGAAAGATCATAGACCGAAGGATGTACTGCCATACATGCAATCATTATCCTTAAAAAGATGAAGAAGTATTAAAGATGTATTAGTTCATAGTCGTTTTGAATTTCCAAAGGAAAATTTGTATATAACTATGGGAATTAGAGGTATGAGGCCATGTGGCAGATGTTCTGTCTGCCATTATGCTGTGCTGTATTTTGACAAAATAAATTGGATAACATTTACCCTTAGATTAAATGTCAGTTGCAATACTAATGGGGTAGTATATGCATTGAAGTGCTCCTACAACCTGTTCTATACTTGTGAGACAAAAAGGTTATTTAGGACAAGGCTGCAGGAGCCCTTAAGAGATATAAAAAATAAGAAAATAGAAATCCCCACAGCACAACATTATATGTTATGTCATAATGGAAATAGTGAATGTTTCAGGGCTACAATATTGGAAGTTGTGCAAGGATGGGATGATGTAGAAGTTAAAAAAATACCTCTATATAAGGAAACTGTTTGTATATTAAAGTCTGAAACATTGTCACCTAATGGGTTAAACACTGAGTGTAATTGGAGGGTGTTCCTCTCATTAGAATTTTTAATTGGTGTTAATTTGTGCTCTACATAAGCATAATGGTGAATGTAATGTTTTATTTCTTAAATGCTTGTTAACCAAGGTACTAAGATCGATTAAAGAATTTTCTACTGTGGTCTGCTGTTCTTTCTCATTTGTGGTATTGTTTAGACTTGCAGTTGCTTTGTTGTTTACATACTCTATAATTATACTTAGTTTAAAATCAGATAAAGATCCTCTATCATGTGCTTTTAATTGCACTATCTCACGTATGTATTTTGATGTCTGTACTAGTAAAAAGGCTATACCATATATTCCTGGGATTAATAAATAAAAATCAAGCTGGCTTTATAATAAACAGAAGATTATGAGACAATATTATAAGAGTTTTTCCATAAATTGATATAGCAAATAAAAGTAAAAAAGAAATATCAATAATAAGTCTACATACTGATAAAGCTTTCAATTCAGTGGACTGGCCTTATTTATTTAAAATATGAAATGAATATAACTTTTCCTCTAGTTTTCCAACATTAATTAAAACACTTTATAGCAATTCAGTATATTTTGTCAGGATAGGTTCCTTCCTATCTAGATCCTTTAATATACCAAAAGCTATAAAACAAGGATGCCCTCTTTCTCCTTTATTGTTTGCTCTAACTATAGAAACATTAGCTAACTATATAACATCTAACATAAATATTAAACGCTTCAAAATAAATGAAGACTTTTCATCAAAGATCCAGCTTTTTGCTGATGATATACTGTTGACATGTAGTGACACAGAACACTCAATCTGATGTTGTCAGTTTTCATTTTATCCTCATATGTGGGCTCAGATCCAATCCCTTGGGTCTGACTCAGCCATTGCAATAATTCATGGCAAGCTAAAATCTTTCAAGCATCCACCCTTACCCATAATCCCTCTTTCCCAATAACCTCAGATCTCATTTGCCGCTTTGGAAGATATGGTCATCTCTTCAGCTCTCAAGCAGTTAAGTTTTTTTTTGTATTTAACTTATTTTTCAATTGTAGAAACCAAAGACACATGGAGGAACAAGGACTTTGATGTAGATTAGTTTAATGAACTGGCATCCAATAATACAAAGTGCTTTTCATCTCTTACTGTGAAGGGACTCTTCAGGTAAAGTCACACATAGATTCATACCACTTAAATACTACACCATTCTCCTAATTAACACTAATTGACACAATTAATTCCACTATAATAAAGTATTAAAAGTTAAAGAATAAACACAATAAAATGTATACAAGTGTCAACACTACATTATGCTAAAAATACTCACTTGGATAAACCTATTAAATAAATATCATTCATTCACAATATATAATGCCACTTCCCAATATCTAAAACACATATAATTTAATCAGTTGTAAGAATCTATGAAACTCATTTAAAATACATTCAAAACAATATGAAATTGAACAATTGTATTACAATGAAAAATAAAACATCTGGGAATGTTATTTAAAATGCATAATAAAAATATAAGATATAAATTACTATAGATGTAAGATTGTATAAAAAATAGGATTAGACTTATCTCATCAAATTTTTCAATTTAAAAATACAAGTGATGGAATAAATTTCATTTAGCCCAGACACCTGACATGCCCTAGTATGCAACTGCCAACATAGTTCCAATTTTTCAAGCATCAAAGATTCAGGGCCACCCCTACCATCACATTTGATACTAACGATAGCCCTGAATTTAAAAATATGATCTGGGTAATCATTAATGTGTCTGGCAAATGCATTATCTAACTTATTATTCTTAATATAATATAAATGTCCGTACACCCTCTCTCTAAATTTCCTGTCTGTCTTACCGATATAGTAAGAGGGGCACTTTTGGCACTGGGCCAAGTAAATCACACCCTTGGATTGGCAATTAAATCTATGTTTAGTTGTATAAGTTCATTCCCTGATACTAAAAGATGTTCTTGTTGTCATGTGTATACAATATCTGCACATACAGCATTTGAAAATGCCCTTACTGCTCTCATGTGATAACTGAATACTTTTACATTCTAAAATGTTCATCAAATTCTTACCACGCTTGAACACAGGTCTGGGTGACACATTAAAAAGTTCTTGGATAATTTGGTCACTAATAATGTATTTCCAATTCTTAGATAAGATGTTTCTGATATCAAAACTATCAATGCTAAATGGTGTAATGAAGGCTAAACTTAAATAATCACGGGCTGGTAAATCCAGTGTGTTACTTGAGTTCACTGTTCCAGTCCCTATGGGGTTGAAATTCATCCTAACAACTAAAATTGGCTTGTAAACCTCTAGTGACCTTTTAGTTATCACCTCCTCCATCAGGGGTTTCAGAAATGTCTGAGGGTATCCTTGATTAAGGAAAATGGATTCTAAATTATTACATTCATATCTAAACTCATCTTCTTTGGAAACCATGCAAGCAGCTCTAACTAATTGCCCTTTTACTACTGATCTTTTTTGATGAGTGGGGTGGCAGCTACTAAAATGGAGGAAATTGTTGCAATAGGTTTCCTTGCGGAATATACTTGCAGTATAAAAGCACCTTTCCGTATCTTTTCTTAAAAGTACATCTAAATAAGGTATCTGACTGTAATTAAAAACATAAGTGAAAGGTAAAAATCAATTTTGCTATTAAAATAGGAAGCCAACTGTCTACACTTGGTTTCATCTCCATAAATTAACATGAAAATATCATCTAAATAACGTGTGTAAAACTGAATGTGGCATGATATATGAGTTACTTCATGTATATACTCATGTTCCCAGTGGGCCATGACAAGATTTGCAAAACTGGCACCACATGGGGAACCCATTGCTACCCCATTTTTTTGCAAATAATATTTACCATTGAATGTAATGAAATTAGAACTCAAGATGAGATCCAATAATTCTTCTACCAAAAAAATCTCTGAATCGGGGGGCTTTTTATGATGTAATACATTTTTTACCCAATTCAATACCTTGTGTTTGAGGTATAGAAGAATATAGATCTTTCACATCAACTGTTAAAAATTACAATTAGTAAATTCTAATTCATTGATATTAGATAAGAAAGTCCACAAATCTTTACAAATTTGTTTTTCACTCATGACATATTTTTTCAGAATGTAATCGACTACTTTGGCACAAGAATAAGTGATACTATTTCTAGCATCCACGAGTGCTCTCATTGGGGGATCATTTAAACATTTATGAATCTGAGGTATCCCGAATAATAAAGGTAGTCTGAGTGCTGGCATGTTCAAAAAATTAAACATATCAATGTCAGTTCTACTTTCTATAAACATATCATTAAGGTATGAACGTATTCTGTTGAATGCAGTATTCATTTCACTTTTGGAAATTTCTTCATAAGTTTCAGTTGATACAATACTTTCCATGCAACAAATGTAATCGTCACAATCCATTAAAACTATGCCACCCCCTTATCCGGTTGCATTATTCTCATGCAAGCATGTTGAAGTAATGTAAGTTTTGTTCTTTCTTCCCTAGTAGTGTTGAATGTATTCCTATTATACGTGTTCATGTTTAAACAATTAATAATATCTAATTCATTAATTCTAATTTTTTAATTGGTGTTAATTTGTGCTCTATATAAGCATAATGGTGAATGTAATGTTTTATTTCTTGAATGCTTGTTAACCGAGGCACTAAGATCGATTAAAGAATTTTCTACTGTGGTCTGTTGTTCCTTCTCATTTGTTGTATTGTTTAGACTTGCAGTTGCTTTGTTGTTTATATACTCTATAATTATGCTTATTTTAAAATCAGATAAAGATCCTCTATCATGTGCTTTTAATTGCCCTATCTCACTTATGCATTTTGATGTCTGTACTAGCAAAAAGGCTATACCATGTACTCCTGGGATTAATAAATGAAGATCAAGCTGGCTTTATAATAAACAGAAGAGTATGAGACAATATTGTAAGAGTTTTTCCACAAATTGATATAGCAAATAAAAGTTAAAAATAACTATCAATAAGTCTAGATACTAATAAAGCTTTCAATTCAGTGGACTGGCCTTATTTATTTAAAATATGAAATGAATATAACCTTTCCTCTATTTTTCCAATATTAATTAAAACACTTTATAGCAATTCAGTATCTTTTTTCAGGATAGGTTCCTTTCTATCTAGATCCTTTAATATACCAAAAGCTATAAAACAAGGATGCCCTCTTTCCTTTTTATTGTTTGCTACAACTATAGAACACTTAGCTAACTATATAACATCTAACATAAATATTAAAGGCTTCAAAATAAATGAAGACTTTTCATCAAGGATCCGTATTTTTGCTGATGATATACTGTTGACATGTAGTGACATAGAACACTCAATCTGATGTTGTCAGTTTTCATTTTATCCTCACATGTGGGCTTGGATCCAATCCCTTGAATTTGACTCGTCAATTGCAATAATTCGTGGCAACCTAAAATCTCTCAATCATCCACCCTTACCCATACATAATCCCTCTCTCCCAATAACCTCAGATCTCATTTGCGACTTTGGAAGATGTGGTCATCTCTTCAGCTCTCAAGCAGTTAAGGTTTTTTTTTTTTTTGCATTTAACTTACCTTTCACTTACAGTTTTGTAAAATATTTACCCTTTAATATTTTAAAAGCTGATTCTCCTCCTTCAAACTTTTCTCTGAGTTTTTACTTGATCTCTGGTAAAGTAAAACTTTCATCTTTTTCCTTTTCCTGCCCTCTTCTTCTCTACTGTTATATTCCTTCAGAAAAAAAAGTAGTAGTGTTAGCGTTTTTACTTGGGTATTTTTTTCCTGATATTTGCTATCTCATTGTGCTCTGTGTTTTCCTTTTTCATTTTGTACTCACAAACCCACCCACTGTCCTCCTGTCCATTTATTTTTACTTATAGAGGAGCAAGTTGAGCTAAAATTGTTTTATTGGCCTTTGTGAATGCCAGAAATGGTCTTACCCTTATTTGAGGTAATTTCTAATCTATTATTTTCTATGATTATAAGCAAACAAGATCTTAGGTTATTGGGAGACAGGCATTACGGGTAAGGGAGGTACTCAAGAGCGTTTTGGTTGCCATGCACTATTGCAACAGCTGAGTCAGATCTGAGGGCTCAGATCTGAGCCCACATGAGAGGACAAAATGAAAATGGACAGCACAGATGGAATGTTATGCTGAGTATATAACTACTTTTAGATCATATGCTCAAAGCCTTGGTTACTTTGAAAAGGTTTCAGCTTTGAAATGTAATCATAATAAAACTAAAACATTGCTTATGAACAAAAAATAACCACTTTTTTTAAAATCACATAAAAATTTTAACTACAAAAATTCTCAAATTAAATATTTAGGTATCACTATTGAATCCATGAACAAACATACCATATTTATAAACTATACAAACTCAACAGATGAAATCATAAAGTTAACAGACAATTGTAACAATTTATTCTTTACAATGGAAGATAGACTCACCCTGATTAAAATCACAATTTTACCAAAAAACGTATACTATAGTCAATCACTAACCCCCCCCCCCATAAAAATTATAAGAAAAATACATTCTATTTTACTTAACCACTTATGGTACTCTAAAAAACAAGGATATCTTTAAACTGGCATGCCAAAAGCTAGGAGGAAGGTAGCACTGAGTTTCCAGACATTGAGCTGTATACTAATGCTCTAATTATTAAAATAATGTCATTGTGTTTAGATGCTTCATATTTTTCTTGTTGGAAATCTTTATGTGAGAAAATATTAATAGACAACAAAATTATCATATTTTCTTATATGAAATTGGGCATCAATATATTCTACTGGGTTCTAAAATATTTTGCTCTGACTGGAAGACACAGGTTTACTTTTACACATTTTGATAACCAAATCCTTTAGAATTCAAATTACTTGGTCAAGGAATTACTAATCCTCTTATTCCCTATTGCTTTCACTACTGCATATTTAGTATATTTTAATGCAAACACAATGAAAGCTCTCAAGTATAGTAACCTAATATTTTTCCAAAAGTTTCTTAATGGAAACAAAATACATCCTGTTGAATATTTAATAGGAAAGTTTAGCATAGAGCTAGGAGGCTGGCTAGATATACATACCCACAAAGAATATATTCAGGATAAAATCAAAATAGCATTAGATCTTCAAACAAAACCTATTCCAAAAATCTTGAATCTGTTCAGAACTAAATAAAAAAGTTATTCATAAAATCTGCAGGGATGTCAACATCCTCACTTTACTAGAAAATGTTTAAATGGAAATGTCTGCATCAAGTTTTTCTTACACAAAAATTACACAAATATGTATAAAACAGGAAAAATGAAATGCTGGAGGTGTGATGAAATTATTACTGCTGATTGGTTAGACATGATAATGGATTGTATATTGGTGACTTCCTTTTATAGTGATTTTAGAAACTTTTCTGAGGCTTTGTGGTCAGACAATTGCATTATTACTGATTCGTTGATTCATAGGTTCATAGGTTCATACTAGGCTATCTGCCCTAGGGCATTTATAAGCCTAGCCAGAGTGTGTTTGGCTTTTGCCACCCATTTTAAATGAATTTTGCTATGCCCTTTTTCAAGGTTAGTATACTGTGCCTCTGTCTAACAGTGACATAGAAGTGATACCCGGGGTAAACCTATCATCTCCCATCCACTCATCAAGATTCCTCTTGAAGAGAGTCAATGAGGGACTCTGTCTAACCTGGACCGGGATTTTATTCCAGAGTGAAGGGAGCCTCTGGGTTATGAATCTGTCCCTCCAGCATGTCCTATTTATTTCAGTGCTGAGGTTCAAGTCTCTCAAGCGCGTAGCATGATGGGATTTGGATTTTCTGAGGTGCAGCATGTCGATTAATTCCGGGTTGGACATGGCTTTATACGTCAGGCACAGATCGCCTCTGAGCAGGCGGTATGCCACTGAGTAGAGCTGGAGTTTCTTTAACCGGGCAGCATATGGCATCTGTTTGAGCCCTTTGATCCTCTTGGTGAGGTAATTTTGGGGTCTTTCCAGTTGCTGCAGGTGTCTGGTAAGGTACATTCCAAAAGGGGCATTGTACTCAATTATGGGCCTGATGAGGGATGAGTAAAGAGGCACGATGACCTCCCCTGATCAAGATGTAAATCCCTTCATGATTAGGTGGGCTATATAAAAATTTTTTCTAACCACTTTGGCCACATGGTTGTCAAATGAGAGATTGTTATCAACTTGGGTCCCCAGGTCTCTAATTACTTCTTCCGTACTTAATGGATTACCATCTTTGTGGTAATTTGTGGGCACTTTGTTTTTGCCAAAGGGGATGACTATACACTTTTTGGCATTTAGCTTGAGGCCATGGCTCTGGCACCAGTTGTCTGTTTCTATGAGGCCCTTTTGTAGGATGCTTGTGTCGGCTGGAGAGTCAATTATGGCGCCCAGTTTGCAGTCATCTGCGAACTTGGTCAACCACAGTCCTTCCATGTTAGCCTGTACCTCCAAGAAATATATACCGAACAAGAGAGGTCCCAGGACTGAGCCTTGTGGGATGCCACTTGTAACTGGTTTGGAGTCTGACATGGCTCCAGCAATTCTAACCATGTGGGTTCTGTCCTTGAGCCAGTTTGCAACCCATCTAGTGGCATAGGGGTTTATATTTAAGCTGGTGAGCTTATCTATAATGCCCGAGTGGGGTATTGTATCAAAGGCTTTTGCAAGGCTGTGTGGACCACCTTCCCCTCGTCAATGACCTTGGTGATTGTTTCAAAGAACTCAACCAGGTTTAAGAGGCAGGATCTGCCCTTAGCAAAGCCAAACTGGGTAGGATCCAGTGTCTGTAGGTCCCCAATATCTTTATTTATGACATCCAGGATGATCCTTTCCATAGCTTTGCAGACCAAGCTAGTCAGGCTTATGGGGGCCATAGTTTCCAGGATCTGTTGAGGAACCACCTTTGTGGAGAGGGACCACTGTTGCTGTACGCCATTCTTTGGGTACATATCCTGTAGTAAGGCTGAGATTGAACAGTAGTTTTATGTTTGGGTTTATTTCTTCTTGGAGTTCATGTAGGATGTAGCCCGGGACACCGTCTGGTCCCATTGATGCTGTGTTTTTTGCTTTGGAGAGGGCGGCTTTACCTGAGCATCTGAGATGTCAGGGGGGGGCAGCACTCTGCTGGGATAGATATTTGCCCTTTTGGTGGGGAAGGGGGGTAGACATTTGCGCTGAACCTGTCAGCTAGGATGTTGGCAATGTCTGTGGGTTCAGTGTATTTTTTGTCATTTTGGACTAATTCTGAGCATATCTGGGAATTCCCACCCAGGTTCCTAACATAACTAAAGAAAGTCTTGTGATTATCCTTAGTGTCCTGTGCAATTTTTCTCTCGAAGCTGGTTTTAGACGATTTTATGAGTGCCCGTAGTTTTTTGCAAATACTGATCAGAGATGCCTTCCCTTTTTGGGATTTTGATCTATCATGTAGTAGCTTCCTCCTTCTATTGTATAGTTTGTTTATGGCTGGGGTCCACCAGACAGGATGCCTAACTTTGGAGGATTGGGTCTTGGTTTTATTTGGGATTGCATGATCCATGCATTCCTGAAGGTGTTCATAGATTGCGTTTATAAAGGATTCTGCGGTCTGGGCCGTATTTTCCACAGGCCTGGGGGCTTTGAAGGATTCCACCTTGATTTTGAGGAGTGTGAAACTTGCTTTAGAGAAGTTTTTCACTGTTTTTCTGGGCAGGGGCTGGGGTCAGGATGTGAATATCTAGGGAGATTAGTTTATGGTCTGATCTTACCAGTGAGGGATACACTTCTGGTCTGGAGCATAGAGTCCCCATGTTGGTGATGATAAGGTCCAGTATGTTTTCCCCTCTTGTGGGAGTGGCAACAAGTTGTTCCATAGCATTTGAGTTTATAAATTCTAGGAACCTTCGTGCTAGGGTGTTGGAGCTACAGTAATGCTCCCAGTCTATGTTAGAGTAGTTGAAGTCACCCAGTATAATGGTGTTTGGAGAGACCTTCATATTTTCCAGTGTTCTCAGGAAGGCCGAGTGGGGTTCCTGGGTTTGGGAGGGTGGTCTGTAGCAGACTATAAATGGGAAGGCAGTTTTACCCACTGTTAGTTGCACATGGATAGTCTCTGATGATTCGTGCTGTGCCACCAACATGGATGTGTGGGTATCTTTGACGAATATTGATACTCCCCCTCCTTTTGTGGTTCGGTCCAAGTTTTGGGGCCGAAAAACATGGTATGAGGTATAACCTGGTAGTGCTGGGGTGCTCTCGGGAGCCTTGAACCAGGTTTCTGTTACTGCATAGATATCGATGTTCTCCATGCTAAGGAGAGTTTCGAGTGCGTGCATCTTGAGGTTTAGACTTCTGGCATTGAGTAGCATTACGCTTAGTTTCTTATCCCTTGTGATACCTATGGAGGTGGGTTTGTCTTTTGAGCCTTGCCTAAAAAAAGCACTATGGGGGTGGTAAGAGCCTTTGCCAATATCCGAAAGCCCAGAAGTGACAGGTGCAAGCTGTCCCTAGTGAAGCATTGTGGCTTGTCGAGCATGTCATCCCAGGCAGACAGGCAATGGATCCCCTTTGAATGACACTAATACTTAAGCCAATTGTTGAAATTGATCATCTTGTCTTCATATTGTGGCATCATTCTTGGTGAGGGTAAGATGCTACTCAAGGTCAGGGTCATACCGGCCTGGGCTACATGCTCAGAGAGCTCCTCTATGTCTCTTTTCATGTAGTCCAGGGAGGTACGTCTCAGGTCATTCACACCAGCATGGACAATGACTGTGTCATACTTGTACTTGCCTTGGAGTGACCTGAGTGCTTGTGTTATGTGGCGGATCCTAGCGCCCGACAGGCAGCTCACCGTGACCTTCTCCTTGTTCAGCCTGGTGAGAGGGACGTCAGTGTGCCTGACGATACAGTCTCCTATTACAAGTGTATCAGGTGTGTTGTTTAGCCTTAAGGGCTCTGACTGTTTGGCACACTGGCTTTGTGAGCTATGTGCTGCATGTGTTTTGTTTTGGGGTAGCGATTGCTTGGGTGTCTGCTTTGGAGGTCTCTGCTGCTTAGGCAGATTTTTATTCAGAGCCTCCGAATATGTTTTTGTGTGTTTATGTGTTTGGTTTGCTGCTGTTGTAGGTCTATGTGAGACTGGAATTGTAGTGAGTGTGGTTTCCTTCTCCTCCTGACTGGTTACGCCAGTACTGAGTTGAAAGAGCTTAGCCTCCAGTTTGGCTATATGGTTGCATCTCTCACATGTGTTGGAATTTGGTGGGAGGAGGAGAGGGTTGTCTGTGTACATGAGGCAGTTGTAACATTGCCTCAAAATTCCCAGATTCACCAGCTGGACCAGAGAGGAGATTGACAACTGACCTTTGGACATGCTAGAATAGTAATGGGAATTCCTTTATAATTGAAAAAAGGGCCAATGGGGAACAAAGTACTCAAGGGGAGTTTGTGAGGGTGTAGTGCTTTTAATTTTTTAGTGCTGACTTATATAATTGCTTTAGTGAGCAAGTGCCACACTTTAGAGTGGGAATAGGGAGTTTATTATGAGAACTAGATCAGTTCTAATGGAAAAAGTGAAGAGCAGACTTTGTGGAGCCGAAAATGGTTTAAACCCAATTAAGCGGTGCTGCCCGATGCTGCACTATGCGCAAAATCGTGCAAAGCCACGCTAAAGCGGGTTTTCAATAGACTACCAGATTCTTGTGCTGGGAACACTCCTGCCTGGGTTAGATAGGCTGCTCCAAGTTCCCCACTGCCACTGGTGAACAAAGAAGCCTCCCTTTATCCAAGAAATAAAATGGGCAACACAGGAACTTTCCAAAAGTCCAGAATACAGCAAAGCCTGTAGTTGGACTACTCTAGGTCAGGAAAGAAAGACAGGAAACAAGGAATTTTTTTTTTCTTTTTTGCAACAAACAGCAGGAAAATGCAATAAATATGTAACACAGGCTAGCGCACTTGAGTGTGTAGCCTCAACAGGTAAATGCAGCAGACAGGACACACTTTAAAAGTGCAGGTGCAAAAACAACTTTGAACAGTTTAAAACAGTTCAAGAAGCAGAAATACTTGCAGTTTAGCTAGATCGGACAGTCGCCCAGGTAGTAGCAGGAAAACAAACACTTTTATCAGGTTAGCAGTCACTCTTTTAGCCTCTCTGCTGCTAGCACCACTCTGCAGGACAACAAGGAGCTTGGCTGAGTAGTAACAAGCGCAAAAAATGTGCCAAAGTGGGTTTTATACAGGGGGACTTGAAAGAGCTAGAAATCGGCCCAAAACGGCCAATAGACTACCAGATTCTTGTGCTGGGAACACTCCTCTAGGGATAGATAGGCTGCTCCAAGCTCCCCACTGCCATTGGTGAACAAAGAAACCTCCCTTTATCCAAGAAAGGAAATGGGCAACACAGGAACTTTCCAAAAGTCCAGAATACAGCAAAGCCTGTATTTGGACAACTCTAGGTCAGGAAAGATGGGAAACAAGGATATTTTTTTTTCTTTTTTGCTACTATTTAATGCTCCAATTCCAGCAGCTATACCTATTTCTCAAATACCTCTTCTTTGGGGAATACTTGCCATTGCAAGAACAGTTATAACAAAAAACTGGAAATGTAAAACTGACTTAGCATTTGGTGAATTTGTGTGCCTAGCTAAGACTGTCTGCAAAAATGAGTTGTCGACTATAAGAATGAGAACTTTAAATAACTCATCAGTACATATCTTGGCAAAAGCTCAATCATTTACTGGAAAAGTACTATTGTTTAAGAATATTTAAATATTCTTGTTATGGACTTAAGATCATAGGAAGTTACTAGGCTACTGGCCCTGAGGCCCTTACAAGCCTAGCCAAGAACTTAGCTCATGTTCTAAGTCAGCACATAATGCTCCTGTCCACCAGGGACAGAGGTGGAATCCCAGGGCTTTATTTTCTGTTCCCCATCTAGTTATCCAGGTTGCCCTTAAAAAGGGTTAATGAGGTACTCTGCTTGGCGTGAAGAGGGAGTCTGTTCCACAGAAGGGGGAGTCTCTGGGACACAAATCTGTCCCACCAACATGTCCTATAGATGTCACAGACCAGGCTGAGGTTATGCGTGAGGGTTACTAGAGTGGAGCTTCACTTGCAGATATGCAACAGTCCCATCAAGGAAGAGTCTGAGATTGTTTTGTATGTCAGACAGAGGTCAATTCTGAGGAGTCTGTATGAGACTGAGTAGAGGGACAGGGGTTTTAGCCTATCCATGTAGGTAGATGTTTGAGGCCCTGGATTCTCCTGGGGAGGAACCTCTGCAGTCTCTGCAGTGGCTGCATGTGCTTTGTGAGGTACATGTGAAAAGGGGCATTGTACTCAATAATGGATCTTATAAGGGAAGAATGCAAGGATGTTATTACCTTTTTGTCCCTGGATGAGATACCCTTACTAATAAGGTGGGCCATGTAGGAAGCTTTCCATACAACGGAGGCAATATGGTGGTCAAAAGTCAGTTTGCTATCAACCTGGGTGCCCAAGTCCCTTACAACTGATTTCATGTTTAGGACCTTGTTGTTAATGTGATAATTTGTGGGGATGTCACTCTCCCCAAAAGGAATGAAGATGCATTTTTTGGCATTCAGTTTAAGGCCATGTTTATGACACCAGTCATTTGTTTGGGTGAGACCCTCTTGGAGGACGTCAAAATCACTTGGGGAATTGATGACAACACCCAGCTTACAGTCATCTGCAAACTTGGTCATCCATAACCCACTGGTTTTGGTCTGCACCTCAGAAAAGTAGTATCCCAAACAACAGAGGCCCCAAGACTGATCCCTGGGGTACACCACTAATTATGGATCTACTGCTTGAAGTGGCTTCTCCTATTTTGACTAGGTAAATTTTATCAGTGAGACAGTTTGCTACCCATCTGGTAACATATGGCTTGATGCCTAGTGGAGAGAGTTTATCTGTTATACCTGAGTGAGGAATAGTATCAAAGGCTTTGGCCAGGTCAAGATAGGTGGTATGCACTGTCTTCCCCTCATCCATGGTTTTAGTGACTGTCTCAAAGAAGTCAACCAAATTTAACAGGCATGACCTTCCCTTGACAAAACCAAACTGTGTGGGATTGAGTGTT
Source organism: Protopterus annectens (assembly GCF_019279795.1). Classification (NCBI taxonomy): domain Eukaryota; kingdom Metazoa; phylum Chordata; order Ceratodontiformes; family Protopteridae; genus Protopterus; species Protopterus annectens. Next base: position 1,852,130,742 of record NC_056733.1, read on the forward strand.
TGGTGGTTGCCAGTGTTCCTGTTAATGATGTCCATGATAATCCATTCCATGGCCTTGCAGATCAGGCTAGTTAGGCGGATGGGTCTATAATTTCCTGGATCAGGTGTGACAGTGGCGGCCCTCCACTCAGCTGTGATGAAGCCAGTACTCAGGCTTTGTTTGAGTAGAGTGCCTAATGATGCTGCAAGTTCCTGCCCGGGTTCATGTCGGATGCAGCATGGGATGTTATCGAGTACCATGGAGGCTGTATCTTTTGCCTTTGAGAGGGCAGTGATGACTTGCTCTCTAGAGATATGGGGAGGGGGGCAGGTGCTGGGGACATCCTGATTTACTGATGGGGGACAGAGGGGTGAAGTTTTCACTGAACCTGTCTACCAGCAGGTTGGCTATATCTATGGCATTTGTGTATGTGGTGTCATTGACCACCAGTTCTGAGCTGATCTGAATGCTTCCTTTGTGATTTCATATATATGTGAAGAAGGCCTCATTATTGTCTTTAGTAGATGTGGCCAGTTTGGACTCTAAGCTTGCTTTGGAGGATTTCACTAGTACTCTTATTTGCTTGTTCAGGCTAAGCAGAGATTGCTTCCAATTAGGAACTTGCTCCTTCTTGGTCCTGGGCAGTATTTTTTTCCCTTTATTATAGAGATTATTTATTGCAGATGTCCACCAGACAGGTTTACTCTTCCTTGAGGAGGATGGTTTTGTCCGGTCAAGTATTCCTGATTCCATGCAGCTATATAAATTCTTGTATACTACTAGTTTATGTAAATAGTTATTGTTTAGCTCATTATACACTGTTTTAAAAGTTGATGGACTTGTTAACACCAAATAAAGATTTAAAAAAGGACAGCTTCAAGCACATAAAAATCAAGGAAATGCTTGCCCTGATCAAAGTACTCAGTCCTCTGAACCATCTTTGCTCCTTCTTCAAGTTGTCACAGACACTACCACAATGATGTGGTACATCAGCAGACAAGTGGAAGCCAGGTCATACCCCCTTTGCCGACTAGCCATGTTAGCTTGGGACATAGCTTTACAGCACAGTCTCACTATACAGGCATCCTGTATTCCATCTCATTAATACTTGGTGAGAGACAAGATGCTCAGGAGCAGGGCAGGCCCTCTTGAATGGAAACTAGATCTGGGGTCTTACAAGGTTTGATCCATCTGTGGAGAGTTCCTCAAGTAGACTTCTTTGCCTCCTGTGTGAAAAATCAACTGGAAAATATCTGTTCCAGGATTCCATTCAAGAAGGCTTGGAATATAGATGACTTCTTTTCTTTGGATAGAAATGTTCCTGTATGCCTTTCCACCATTTCCACTAATATCCAGGGACCTTTGGAAAATTCAGAAGGAATCTTCCAGGATCATCATGCTGACTCCTTTCTGGCACAGACAACCATGGTTCTACCTTCCTTTGGAAATGGCCAGGGGCAATCACCATAAGCTTGCTCACATAATGGATCTGCACACAAGAACAGAGGTGTTTGCTACACCTCAACATCAATTATATTTAATTGACTGCCTGGATGATAGGGTATTAATTCTATTTAGGCACATATTTTCTGAAGATGTACAGTGGGTTCTAATGGAAGAAAGTATGATTCTAGAAAATCATATATTAGTAAATGAAACAGGTGTTCTAGCTGTGGCCAACAACAAATCCAGCACCCATTCACAGGTAATTGTTTTCTGGTTCAAAAATATTTGTGTGAGTTACTACCCTATGTCTTCTTAGTCCTCTATCATGGTTCATTGATCAGCCATTTCATCATTTTTGACCATGGATTCTCCTCTATTCAAGCAGCCGCATGTCTATTCTTGAAAGATTTTTTTGCATAAGAAGCCTCCTTGGCATATTCATTTGTCTTAGAAAAGCTGCCACTTCCTTTGTTTGGACCAGCTAATCTGGCTGGTAAGAGGTTCTTAAAATGGAAAACAGTTTTACTGTTCAGTCTGACCTCTTCAAAAAGGGTAGCTGAGTTGCACGTTCTTACAATGGGTCAACCATACCTCATTTTCCATTTTTCACAAAGACAGGATTTCTTTGAGAACTAATCTTTCTTTTATGCCTAAAGTGGTATTCAAGTTCACGTTAAGCTATCCATCTCCCTGTTTTATTTTCTGAATTAAAAAATGAAGGAGTAGGGATACTCCTTACCTTGGATGTCCACAGAGAACTCAGGTATTATCCTGACAGAACTAAATCTTTCAAATCTTCAGATCAATTGTTCATTTCATCTGAAGGTAAAATGAAAGGACAACCTGTGTTAAAACAGACTATTCTAAATGGTTGTCTAAGGCTATTACCTTTTGTTATACTCACCATGACAAGTCTATTCCAGGCAGAGACAAGTCCCACTCTACAAGGACTTTGGCTTCTTCTATAGCTTTTTTAAAATGGTTTGCATTCTAGAAGTATTCTAGAAGTTGCTATTTGGTCCTCTGTAAATACTTTTACATAACACAATAAGCTTGATTCCTTCTTTTGGTCTAGATTGTGCTTTGCTAGGATCATTTTCTAGCGGATCATGGGCCCTTCTCATTCCACCTCTCAAACATAGTTATCTATGGTAATCTGCCCATATAGCTAAGGCTACTGCAGCAGTGATCAATAGGAAGGACATAGTACAGATGTGTAAGTTGAATTTACCATAACAATAGATGTTCAAATGATCAGTGCAGCAGTATTTGCCCCCTCCCTCCATCCCCTTTGTTTTTAGTGTGCTTTTTATGTCAAGGAGTAGACATTTATTTTTTATTAGCCTTCCATTCAGGTCACAGCCCCTGTCTGTTTTCTGACAGGAAAGATCTGAAGTGCTTTGTACCCAAAACTGCCTTTTAGTCAGCTCAGCTTGAGCTGCTTGATATTTTGGGCATGTGGAAGGTGTCCTGACACTTTGGAAGCTGTCTGGCTGTTATATCTTGGGCAAGAGTTAAACCATATAACTAAGGCTACTGCAGCAGTGATATTTTGAACATCTACTGTTATAGTAAGATGTTCTTCTGTACACTTGCTGCAGTACTCTTCACTTGAGGGATATCCTCTGCCAGGAGGTGACCTGACGTCAGCCAGTATACAAACGTCTTTACTACTGTAGGGTACATGGTACACCATGCATAGGCTTCAGTAGGACATAGGCCATAAAAGGGACAAGTGAATGTCCTATTCTCAGAACTATTCTGCCACCAGTCAGAACAACATTTTAGCTGTCAGTCTGATCATTTTCAGTGTTTGCGATATCAGCATTTTCAGATAAGTGCCCTGTTGGGGAATATTTTTTCTCTTCTACTGTTTTTGTTATTTAATCGAGAAAGGGCTAGTGTCAGAGTAGAAGACAAATTCCACATAAGGACAACCATACCCAGTCTCTCTTTTGTCTAGGCTGTAAGCATGACCTTAAGTCATGCAGTATTTGTCAGTCCTTCATTCCTAAGACCCTTAGAAGTAGCCATTTGTCTCTCACTATCCATCTTGAAAACTAATGGCTTAAACTGTTAACTAGGCACATGGAAGGTAGCTTGGGGTCTGACAGTGAGACATCAAAGCACAGGCCAAGAAATCTCATCCTATACATTCTGCTGCACCTCCACCATCCATCATATCCCAAGGTGTTTGGCAACCCGGAGGCACATCCAACTTCTGGCACTGAGTCACAGTTCTGAAGTCACGTTGATTTTGGCTGTGAGCACATCTCTGGAGGTGGAGCAGACATCCGATCCAGATGTTGAGGGGGAATCAAGGCTTGCAAGCACCAAGGGTCCTAGGGGGTTAACATGCATTCTAACAACTGAAAATGTTGAGCCTGAAGCCTTTGAACCCAGGCCTTCATCTGGTCCTTCGATGTTGCATAAAATAGTGTCTCCTGTTAAGAAAAGAACAAAATACAAAGCATGTATCCACTCCTAAAGAGGCCCCTGCATATTTGCAGGCCTTCTCACAGAGCTTATTTCAGGCCTTCATGGCACTCAAGCAGCTTTTCTCTCAGCCCACCCCTACTCCAGCCAATCATCCTTCTAAAGAAAAGGATTTGGGACAATGACTCTTCTTATAAATTGTCTTCAGATGAAAAAGAATTCTTGGACTAGTCTACACAAATTCCCTCTCCTCTGGAGCATGCCTCTCCTGAAGAGGAGTCAGGGACTGCAAAATCCCCTATAGAAGAAATTTCCTTTGGGGAAACCATTCTTAAAATGGGAGAATACTTTAACTGTGATATTCACAAACCTATGAACCACAGTGAGGACGAGCAGCCAAGTTCACTCTATGAAACACTACTTTATTAAAATAAAATCAAATAAAATAATAAAGTAGTGTTTCACTGAGTGAACTTGGCTGCTCGTCCTCACTTTAACTGTGATACTTCCCAAAATTCTGTTATCCAAAAAAGGTACTACCAACTCCTGCAAGTTGAACTACCCAGGCTCTTCTACAGTGCCACCAGTGCATTCAGCCTTTTTAGATGCCTTTAATAAGGCCTCCCAAATTCAGATTCTCAGGTTCCATCCCCCAAGATGCCAGATCATGTCTACAAAGTTCCTGAGGACTGTATATTTCTCTTTAGGTACCCAGCTGCAGACCTAGCAGTCATTTCAGTTCCAACCGATAAACCTTCGAGAATGATTCCTTCCATCTCCCCACTCCCTTCAGACAAGGAAAGTAGAACCCTTGAAAGACTAGGGGACAAAGGCCTACACTTCAGCCACTTTGACTTTCAGGGCCATCAACTTTCAAACACATATGACAAAATATGCCTTGGAACTGCTGTCACAAGCATCTTCTGCTATTTCAAACCTTCCAGACTCTGAGGGTAAAACTTTGGCCCTATCCATCTGAGGAGCATCTTCTCAAGTGGCAAGACATTTCATTAAATGCAGCTATGATGTTGCTGAGGCATGTGCTAGGAGAGCTGCAACTGGATCATTCCTCAAAAGATTTTTATGGCATAGACATCAGCCACTATAGGATGACTTCAAATCTAAATTAATGGATGCTCTACCAGACAATAACAGCCTTGTTCTATCCAGCTGCAGCTTCACTTTTTAAATCCTTGCAGGAAAAGTCTAAAGAACTTAAGGAGTTGAAACACATTCTAGTCTCTCCTGTGCCTAGGTTCCATAGGAACTTCCCTTCCAAGCATATCTTTGTTTACAGCCACCCTCAGTACCACTCCAGTAAAGTTTCCAGAGCAGGTAAGAGACCACAGAGGAGTAGAACTCCTCAGGCTTCTTCCCAACAAAAACAGCCCTTTCCTGGCAGAGCAGGGAGTCCATGACTACTCTGCAAACATTCCTTCTCCTCCTGTATCTCTCCCCCTCTCAAAGGCACTCAGATATTGGGAAAGTATTAGGTACAGAAAATATTTATGTATTTCTGTGGGTTCCTAGCATTTTCAATTTTCTGCATTGCCCCTTGGCCCCTCTACAAACTTGAATGTTTTCACAAAAGGTCTGGCTCCAGTGATTGCTCACTGGAGGTTCCTGGGTATTCAGCTTTTTCCATACTTAAATGACTTGTTCTTACAGGCTCCAATCCCACTTGCTTTTCTAGGGAACCTACAAACTACTATTTCCCTCCTGGGAAAACTGGGATTCAAAATCACTTTTACGAAATCAGTTCTCACCCTTTCTGAAGACCATATTTTCTTGGTTGTTGAATCCAGACAGACATAATGAAATTGTCTCTGCCATCCCCAAAGGTACAGGACCTGTGGTCCATCTTTCACTCTCTTCTTCTCTTAAACCACATCATGGCAAGGTAGTTTCTCAGAGGTCTGGGACTTATGGCCTCAACCATTCCCATGGTATCCCTGGCAAGACTGCATGAGGTTGCATGAGGAAATTCCAGTGGTAACTCAGAAACAAGTTAAACTAACCCTCCCATCCACTAGAATACCATAATCCCATGCCTGAAGAGGGAACTACTCTGGTGGATTCAACAGGTCAATATAAACCCAGGACTACCTCTACATCCTCTTGTCCCAATCCAAGAGCTCTACTCAGATTCTTCAGACATTGGCTGGGGCATGGCCATGGGCAAATTTATAGCTCAGGGAAGGTGGTCTCCCTCATAGGAAGAGGAACACATGTGAGCATTGCTTCTAGCATTTCAAGCATTTCACTCCCTCCTTTGCCCAAGCCCTCTCAAACTGTTCACAGACAGCATGACTGTACTCTGGAATGTAAACAAGCAAGGGGGAACCAGATCATACCTCCATTGCAGACTGGCTCTTCTGGTATGGGAATTCCTGGCCCACTACAACATGACAATTCAGGTGGTGTACATCCCCTCCAAGAGGAATCTTGTGGCAGAATCACTGAGCAGGTCCTGAATCCAATCCCATGAATGGATGATTCACAGGAATGTGTTTCTGGACATAATCCACCAATGGGGTACTCCAGATATAGATTTATACCTCCTGACTGAACAGACAACTTCCAAAGTTTTGTGCCAGAGTCCCAAGTCCTCTGGTTTGGAAAGTGGATGCCCTCTCCTTTTGGAAGGGGATGCTTCTGCATACATTCCCACCCCTTCCTCTAATCACAAAAGTCCTGCTCAGAATCTGACAGGACCAACCAAAAATCTTGCTGGTGACTTACTTTTGTCCAAGACAGCACTGGTCCCCCTTTCTGCATTTAGCCAAGGACCATCACCACAACCTACACCACAGTATGGACCTTGTCACACAGAACAAAGGATCCCTGATACATCCACACCTGTCAACACTGCAACTGACACTCTGGGTGATAGGATTTTAATTAATTTCAGGCACCTATTCTCTGAGGAAATGCTTAGGGTTTTGCAAGAGGCTAGAAAACCCACTACTAGGAGATCATACATTTCCCAATGGAAAATATTTTCTCTATGGTGTCTTTCTAAGAACCAATGCCTATTTCCAGTAGGAATTCCAGTGGTTCTGTCCAACTTGTATGAATTGCTCTTTGCTGGCCTGGCTTACTCATCAGTTAAAGCTCACATGTCAGCTATTTCTGCGTGTCTGCCTTTATCTCCCCCTCTAGAATCCAGGTTTGAGGTGAAATAATTTCTGAAAGGCATCTTCCAAATTAGGCCTCCTAGAAAATCTATCTCTCCTCCTTGGGACCTTAATTTTGTTCTTGAGAAGTTAATACCCCCCCCCCCAGAGACTGCATTCCTAGCCTCTCTTAAGCATTGTTCTTGGAAAATAGTTTTGCTAGTGACCTTGACTTCAGCTAGAAGGGTTTCAGAGCTTCAAGCCTTCTTGGCTGTCCCCACTTCTTGGTTTTCCAGAAGAACAGGGTGTCCTTGAGAAATAACCCCTCCTTTATGCCCAAAGTGGTTAATAAGCTATCCTTTAACAAATCCATTCAACTGCCCACCTTGTTCCCTTCCCCACAAAACTACAGTGAGAAGATCCTGCACTCCTTAGATGTTCATAGACAACTGAGATTTTACCTGGAAAGACTAAAACTATCAGGAAATCTGAGCAATTGTTTGTTCATTTTCATCCCAGGGCTCTGATCTACCTGCATCTAAGCAGACTATTTGTTCTTGGATATCTAAGACTATTTCCTTTTGCTATGGATAACACTGCCATCCTTGAGGCAGCCACTTGGGCTACTTACTATTCATACCTTTACTAGACACTACAAACTTGATCCAGATCCAGAACCAGTTATGCTAAAGCCATTTTACATGGCTTCATGGAGAGCTCTTCTCCGCCTTCATTCTCCCTTCCTTCTTAAGCTTTGGCACTCTCTCTTAAATGAAGAATACAGCAGCAAGTGAATAGACGGATGTAGGAAAGTTGTGTAAAGTCTTACCATAACCATAGATATCCTTCCCTTCACTGCTGCAGTATCCTATCCCTCCCACCTTATCCACTAGTCTCTTGCTTTTCCTAGAAGTTCTGACCTCTCAAATCTTAAGTCTAGCATTCCTCCTGGGGCATTCAGTTCTGAGAATGGTATGTGCACACATCCCTTTTATGGCCCACATCTGACTGCAGCCTACACTTGGCATACCATGTACTCTACAGTAGTAAAGGCTATTGTATACCAGTCAACGTCTGGTAACCTTCTGTCAGAGGATATCTCTCAAGTGAGGAATACTGCAGCAGTGAAGAGAAGGGCATTTATAGTTATGGTAATATTTTACACAACTGTTCTTTCAACTTACACAACAGTACTTCTTGAGTTACAGATCAATGCATTTCCAGTTGTTTAAGTTATTGTTTGCAGTATATGGAGCAGAGAATGGACCTGGATTCAATTGTATGTCACCTGCAAGTAGTATCAGTAGACTATGCCAAGAAGAATACTTTTCTAGGTGTTTTTTTTAATATATTTATTGAACTTTCCAAATACAATTTAAGAAATTATTCATTATCATATTTTCTTATGTATTCATTTAAAGAAGGGACTGTAGCATTTTTGCCATCAAACAGTTGGACATTCTAGTAATAGTCTCAGAGAAAGAGAATCTCCCTACCACAGGGAGAATAAGAAAGTGAGCTCTCCTTTGAGTCTGAATCAGCAATCTAAGGATGAAACCCTTAATCTGTCCCTGCATCTTCCTGTTCAGATTCAGAATCT